>NC_092341.1:218342500-218515000 GCF_046630445.1 Rutidosis leptorrhynchoides | reverse complement strand
TATATATATATATATATATATTAATATAACTATATTAGTCACTTTAAATACATATACAAAATGAATATATATATATATATATATATATATATATATATATATATATATATATAACATATAATTTAAGATATAACATAAAGTATATGTTCTTAAATGAAATCTAGTATAAATCTTATATAACTACAAAATATATATAAATAATATGTATTAATAAATGAAATTATGATATTTCTATTATATGTTTTAATAGAAATTCAAATGATATAGGTTCGTGAATCCGAGGCCAACCCTACACTTGTTCAATGTTGTCATATGTATTTTTACTACAAAATACAGTATTCTGAGTTTCATTTGCTCCATTTTTAAATGCTTTTGCAATATATATTTTTGGGACTGAGAATACATGCGCTGCTTTTATAAATGTTTTACGAAATAGACACAAGTAATCGAAAACTACATTATATGGTTGGATTATTAAACCGAATATCGCCCCTTCAAGTCTGGTAATCTAAGAATTAGGGAAATGGCCCCTAATTGACGCGAATCCTAAAGATAGATCTATCGGGCCCAACGAGCCCCATCCAGGGTATGGATGCTTTAGTACTTCGAGGTATTATTTAGTATATTAGCTGCGCGCTGTATACTGGGGGATATTCTATATGCATCTTGTTAAGGTCGGTTACCAGGTGTTCAATCCATATGAATAATTTTTATCTCTATGCAGTTTGCGAAATGCCTGATACGAGAAGTGTATTTATGAAAAATGAAAATCTTGTGGTCTATTAAAATGATGGAAATGAATGTTTATAATAAACTAATGAACTCACCAACCTTTTAGTTGACACTTGAAAGCATGTTTATTCTCAGGTATGAAAGAAATCTTACGCTGTGCATTTGCTCATATTAGAGATATTACTTGGAGTCATTCATGACATATTTCAAAAGACGTTGTATTCGAGTCGTTGAGTTCATCAAGATTATTGTTAAGTCAATTATAGTTGGATATATTATGAAATGGTATGCATGCCGTCAACTTTCGATGTAATGAAAGTTTGTCTTAAAAAAAACGAATGCAATGTTTGTAAAATGTATCATATAGAGGTCAAGTACCTCGCGATGTAACCAAATGTAATGTATTCGTCCAGATGGATTAGGACGGGTCATGAAAGTTGGTATCAGAGCGGTGGTCTTAGCGAACCAGGTCTTGCATTAGTGTGTCTAACTGATAGTTGTTTAGATGCATTAGTGGGTCTGGACTTCGACCGTGTCTGCATGTCAAAAGTTTTGCTTATCATTTCGTGTCGAAAACTACCTGCTTATCATTCTTAGGGAATCACTTACTTATCATTCTTAGTCTAGACACATCTTACTGCATTGATTACATGAATAGTGTATAGACAAAATTCATATCTTAGCGTATCTGCTAATTCATATCTTAGCGTATCTGCTAATTCATATCTTAGCGTATCAGTTACTGTAAACTTGTCTGGCATATTCCGTAAATCCCTCCGTAATCTACGCAACCTTTTGTCCTATATATATATATATATATATATATATATATATATATATATATATATATATATATATATATATATATATATATATATATATATATATATATATTCTATGTAATTAGAATACCATCCTATAGCCGAAAATCATTTTATATCGAAAAATCCTTTATTCAATCGTACGAAATGGAACTCGCCACTAGTTCAAGTCCCTCGAATTCCGATATGAAGTTTCACTCGAGCTCCGAAACCAGTGTGACCAGAATGGATTAACCAATCAGTCATCCCCAATTCATCTGATGGGTTCGTAGCTTACTTAATCATTGGAGACAAGAAGAAGGCGATCTCTTCCATCCACCACATTCCCCTCTTGGCGAAGAATCTGAAGCACTTACCGGTGAACCAATCCGAAACACCATTTTCAGCCTCATTTTCAGGGTAGCTCGGCACGATTATATTCTATCCACAATTCTAAACCTTATTCATCCGCTCGTTTCGACCGACAATCATCCCGGAATAATAGAAGAAGTCAATGAACTTTGTGCTCGAGTAAATTAATTTGGAGAATATGGTGCAAAATTTACCAGTTTCAGCAACATCACCGGCACCAACAATACTATCAATAACAGCACTAGTACCACCAACAACACAAGCCTCAACATCACACGCCTCAACATCACAATCTATACCTCGAGCATAATCTTCGTTCTACATCTTGTTCTACATTGATTATTTTCGTTCTACATATCGATCTACATCATTTATCTTCGTTCTTCATGGCGATTATGTAATCTCTAATGTTTTAGAGATTATGTATTCTAAGTTCTAACGGTAAATCAAATGAGTTTAATATTATATCGACTCATTAAATCCACAATTACATCTGAAGAAAATATATATGTATATATGTTTTCATAAAGATTGTAATTAAAAATTCTTTCGTACAAACTGTTAATGGTGAAAATATTTTAACGAGTAGGTAATACCCGAGGAATATTTAGATTTCACATTAATAAGTTACACTGTACATTCTTTGAATCGGATTCAACGGTCATTTACTATCCTACTTACATCCACAGATATACGAATCCGTTCACCACAGAATAACCTTTTTCATTCAATTTCATATTTGGATTTTGACCTATCAGAATCCAACAAGTGGCATAATGAAGAAAACATTGGACAAAAATAAAATTTGTTAGAAACAAACAAATTAACTATGAGAAAAAATTTGTTAAGAATCCACGCTAACTATTCCTAGCTAACTGTTCCTAGCTAACTAATAATTCCTTATTACATTTATTTATCGCAATTTATTATCGCAATCTTAATTCTCGCAATTTTATTTATCGTCATTTAATTTCTGTTATTTATTTTACGCACTTTAAATATCGGGACACGTATAAAAAGTTTTAACATATCATATCGACGCATCTATATATATTATTTGGAATAACCATAGACACTCTATATGCAGTAATGATTGAGTTAGCTATACAGGGTTGAGGTTGATTCTAAAATAATATATATACTTTGAGTAGTGATCGAGTCTGAGACATGTATACAACGGGTCACGAATACGTATTAATTAATTCAAATATTATATATTAAACTATATATGAATTGTTGAATTACTAACTGTGGACTACCAACTGTGAACTACCAACATTGGACAATTAAAATGAATTAAAATATTGATTATAACATATGAAACTAAACATCTCTTCAAGTTTGCCACTTGATTTCATCTTAAACCTCATTTGTATCTTGACGATTACAATATGCGTTCAAACCTTTCATGATTCTTGAAAACACCTCAATCGAGAGGATGAACCACCCGCACTTCATCTACGGGAGAAGAGATTGATGCATATAGTTATGCACCTGAAAACACTCGGAACCTGAGTAAACGTTTAACACGTATCCGTACTAGATCCTTTGGCATTGTTATTACCGAAAATAATATTGCAATTCTTTTTTAAATTAGTCAATTTTGTCACAGCTCCAGCTGTCATACCCCGTCCTAATCCATCTGGACGAAGTCACCAACATCTGGTTCCATTGCGATGATCGACTCCAAGTAATGTCTTTAAAATGAGCAAATGCACGGCGGAAGATTTCTTTCGTACCTGAGAATAAACATGTTTTCAAGTGTCAACCAAAAGGTTGGTGAGTTCATTAGTTTATCAAAAACATTCATTTTCATCATTTTAATAGACCACAAGATTTTCATTTTCATTTCTCATAAATATGCGTCCCATGCATAGAGACAAAAATCATTCATATGGATTGAACACCTGGTAACCGACGTTAACTTAACGCATAGAATATCCCCAAAACAGAACCTCTCGTCTGTATAATAATCTCGAAGTACTAAACCATCCATAACCTGAATGGGGGTTGTTAAGCCCGATAGATCTATCTTTAGGATTCGCGTCAATCAGGGGCCATTTCCCTAAATTCTTAGGTTACCAGACTTGAAGGGCGATATTCCGTTAATAATCCAACCATATAATGTAGTTTTATGTACTTGTGTCTATCTTGTAAAACATTTATAAAAGTAGCGCATGTATTCTCAGTCCCAAAAATATATTGCAAAAGCATTTAAAAAGGGAGCAAATGAAACTCACAATACTGTATTTTGTAGTAAAAATACATATGACGACATTGAACAATGCAAGGTTGGCCTCGGATTCATGAACCTATATCAGTAATATATATTAAGATATATAATCACATAATTCCATTTATTAATTATGTGCTATTTATTTAAGTATTTTAATTATATAATAATCATACTCAATCTCTATTTAAGATATATATTATATCTTCAATTATGTGTTACATATATTCATTTTGTAAAATAATTAATATTTATACATATAGTTATATTAATATATGTATACAAGTAGTTAGTATTATATCAAAATTTAGTAATTTGTTATAGGTAATATTTATATATTTAATGTCATTATTTTCATTCTATAATCTTATGTAATACTAATACAATTATATTATGTATCAAATATATATTTGTATGTATCTAATATTTATTTGATAAAATAATGTTAATAATAATAATAATAATAATAATAATAATAATAATAATAATAATAATAATAATAATAATAATAATAATAATAATAATAATAATAATAATAATAATGATAATAATGAGTAGTAAGTAAACTACCTCAAAGAAGTAGCCCTTAAAAAAATGCCCAAGTTCGGGTTTGAACCCGCGACGTCCCGCTAACCCGATAACGCCTTTAACCATTCCTTTGTCACCTCATTTCTAATTTTATTGATACACCAAATCTATTTATCCTAATAGAAATGTCTGTCTTCTTCTTCTTCTAAAAAAAATGCCATAACTCAGGCTCGAACCCGAGACCTCTCGTTCCCCAACAACCATTCCAAACCACTCGTGATCATCAAACATAATCATATCTCATCATTTTTTTTATCTATATCGAACTCGTCATCTTCTCCTAATATCTATGGTGTATCAAATATCATGGCCCAACATTCTTACGGCCCAACAACTTGATATTTTTAAAGCCCAATAATGAAATCAACCATAAGCCCACTAATAAATTCCTAAATCTAAATAAAGTCCGATAGCAAGATAAACCCAATTAATAGCCAAAAAGAATTAATACGATCCAACTAGTAAATCAAAGGTTTACGGTTTTTTTTTTAAACCGTAGAAATAGCTGACACTTTTTTATTGTGGTGGAACCATATTGCTTTTTATCATATATCCATTACCATACATCACCATCATTCTTTCTATATCACCATCATTCTTAAAATATTACCACTTGAAATCCTACAGCATCCTCACCACAAATTTCCATTATAATACACATAAGAAAGAATATTGGAAATCAAGTAATTATTACTTTGTATAGCTGAATAAATAATTAAGTATGATCATAAGTATCACCTTCCTATCGTTATCACATCCTAATCATCATCTTTCACTTTCGACCAAACAGAAACGAATAACAGATTATTGATGTGTTGGGTCTTCGAGCTGAACCGAAGCAGGAACAAAATGCAGCAACATATGATCATAAATGAAAGAAAAACAGGAATAAGTAGAGCATTTTTCGTTGGTGGTTGTGGTTTGATTAAGGTGATGGATGACGGTGAGGGTGACGATGATAGTGTGAAAGTGATGAAGTGGAGGTGACGGGTTGTAGAAGAAGGAGAATTTGGTCGATGGTGGTGTTGATTAGTGGTGCATTGGTGGATAACGGTGGTGGTGACCAAACATGATGATCAAGGTGGCTTGATGGTGGTCGTGAAGTGGTGGTGAATTAAAGGGGTATGTAGTTCGCATAGTAGCACGAGTAACAATAGTTGCAGGAGTAGAAAGTTTTTTTTTAATGGTGATGATTCGATGGTTGTGTTGGTGACGAGGTAAAGTTTAAAGATGGTGTCGGGTGTGAAGATAGTGAAGAGAAGTCGTGGTTTTTTTTTGGGTGATGTCAATTGATGGTTTAAGTTGGAAGAGGGTGATCGAGAGTGGTGGTGCCGGTTGTTTCCATGAAGGTGTGTGAAGATTAATACCTTATACGGAGTATGTAATGTAAGTAAGAAAAATTTACGTGGCTTTTGCTCTTGAGCAAAAGTGGCGATAGCCAAGTGATGAAGGATGATTATGGAAACAGAAATGAAGATAATGAGTTCTTGTTTTCAAGTATCAAAACTAATGAATTATTAATATTGTGATAATAATTAACTAATCAAAAGTTTATGAAACATGTGCATTAATAATTAATAATTAATAATATAATCAAGTGGATATAAATTTCAACATGAGAGCAGTGAAATCCAACTAGCAATCCAACTAGCAGCTTGTGTTTTTGTAATCTTCTAGTCAACATTTAGATTGCACGGGTATTATCTCGTACTCCATTGTTAATCAGTGGCGGATAGAAGTGTTCAGAAAAATCCCACATTTTTAATTTATCTATAATTATTTATTTTGGTCATTATGGTGTAAAATTCGATCATTAATTTATTAAATAAAAATTACATCAACTGTCCCTCTCATTTATGGGTGAAATATAAAAAGTGTTAAAACTTATCAAATAGTTCCTAAATACATTTTTAATAAGCCTAAAATTTATAGAACTCATTTTCGTACCACCGTTTATTTTAAAATTGCATAAGTTTGAATTGAACTTGTCTAATTAATAATCGAAATGTCTAACAAGTATTACAATAATATTATTACAATCATTTATTATTTATTTTTAATATATTTTATTTATATATAGTTATGTTTTAAATAACTATTATTATAATATCATATTTTATTTTATTTTACATAGTTAATTTTAAATACGACAACATATAATGTTTCCAATTATTTTTCCAATTTCCATTTATATATAAATATATATGCACATATAAACACATAACTATTTACAATTAATTGTTCGTGAATCGTCGAGAATGGTCGTAGGTCAAATGCATATATGAAACAGTTCAAAATTTTGAGACTCAACATTACAGACTTTTCTTATGGTGTTGAAACTATGTAAAGATTAAGTTTAAATTTGGTCAGAAATTTCCGGGTCATCACAGTACCTACCCGTTTAAGAAATTTCGTCCCGAAATTTGATCGAGGTCGTCATGGTTAACAATAAAAATGTTTTCATGACGAATATGAGTTGATAAACAGAGTTTCATCATTATTGGTTAATATAGATAAAACAATTTGATTACGTGAAGCGTACGATTGAAGCTATCACAAAATAGTGAAATGAAGTAAATAGAGATTCGTCTTAACTTTTGACGTAGTCACGGTTGAATTTCCAGAATTCAAGGGATTTAAAGAAAATCTTCGAAATCATTATAAGATTTGATTCGTCGGCGAATAAGGAAATTAAGATCTCTATAAATAAATACGGTGATCTGTCTCAATTACTACGTCTGATATTTCCATTATAAATTAAACTCTTCCGTTCCATTATTCTCACCATTCCTATACTTTCTTTCTTAGTTCATACATCCAAAAGATTGTGAAAATGCTTAATCTCGTTCTAATCCTTGATATTTTCCTAATTATCATTTCTGTTATCCTTCTTTTCAATCTTCCACCAGAAAAATCTGTTTACTTCTACTATTACCTTGGGGTGATACTATTCTTAATTCTATCGTGTCTTTATATTGCTGTTCGTATTAATATCCACGGTTTGTAACCTCCGTGTTGTTATTGGGCTATCTATTTTCTCTTATATTTTGGAGCTCTTTGCTTTTTTTTATTATATTCTCGACCTCTAGTAAAGCGAGTAACGGTCCAGAATTCGTAAGTATGGAGTTTCGAATGAACATCATGTTCTAAACAGGAAAGAACGTATTAGCACGATTTGATTTGTCAAATTACCAGAATCACTGAGGATAGAACTATCAAGAATAAATTTTCTTGATATGTTCAGAAGTTAAGCAGAATGAAAGAGTTATGTAACATGGCACATGATGACGTTATGATCTGTGAATCATCATGTCCCATTAGAAACTCAACATGACTTACTGTAATATAATCACGTTGATCAAGTGTCATTATATTATATTAACTCATGCTTCAGTTCCCAACACTACTTCAATAACATTCATATTTCAAACTCGAATTTTAAAGAAATTTAGAAACTAAAGTAGTTTCCTTTATGATGTAGTATAGATAGCACGAAGAGATAAATAATTTCGGATGAGAATATTTATGAAAATATCTTCAGAAATATCGAAGATATTTATGATGATATTTTGGAATTTCTAAGTTCGATGGTTGATGAAGAAAAATTTTTCCGCAAGATTCTAACATGACTTCGGAGCAAGATATTCTCTAAAGATTTCAACGGATCCAGAATTACCTGGATTCTTTGAATATAGGGTATGGTCCTTGTATTTGTCCTTGGTCTCCTTCGTGGTTAGCTCAATCTGTTTTCTAGTTCCAATTTTTTTGAGTTTTTCCAACATACTATTCTTTATCATCAAACTTCTGACGGTTAAGGTCGTTTACGGTTGTCTACAGTTTCTGCTGCTTCATTCAGATTTTTCAACATTCAGATTATTGATTTGTAGACTGAGGGCTTTTCAGAATTTCAGAATGAAAGATCATAATTCTAAGAGATAAATGTTATACATATAACTGTTGATGTAGATATGCTGTGAGTTTTCGAATACTGATTACTGATTTTTGGTAATTGGTATGACAGTTCTCGTTACATGATGCGGATTAGTATATGATAGAGTTTCAATGAATATAATAAATTTTTAAAAAGTCAAAGATCAATGAAGTTGCTGGTAAGTTTACTGCTAATGTGGTGGAATATAAACGGTTCTCTGATAACGATGACGAAAGGCAAACTTATATATCAAGGTTATAATAAGACCAATCGGGATGAAAAGTCAAAGTTGACTTACTGAAGCTGTGACAAAAATGTTTATTTTGAAAAGGAATTGCAATGTCATTTTCGGTAATAACAATGCCAAAGGATCTAGCACAGATACGTGTTAAACGTTTACTCAGGTTCCGAGTGTTTTCAGGTGCATAATTATATGCATCCATCTTTCCTTCCGTAGATGAAGTGTGGTTGGTTCATTCACTCGATTGAGGTGTTTTCATGAATTATGAAAGGTTTGCACGCAGATTGTAATCGTCAAGATACAAATGAGGTTTAAGATGAAATTAAGTGGCAAACTTGAAGAATTGTTTAGTTTCATATGTTATAATCAATATTTTAATTTATTTTAATTGTCCAATGTTGGCAGTCCACAGTTGATAGTCCACAGTTAGCAGTTCAATAATTCACATATATAATATTCAAATTAATTAATGCGTATCGTGACCCGTGTACATGTCTCAGACTCGATCACAACTCAAAGTATATATATTATTGTAGAATCAACCTCAACCCTGTATAGCTAACTCCAGCATTACTACATATAGAGTGTCTATGATTATTCCAAATAATATATATAGATGCGTCGATATGATATGTCAAAACTTTGTATACGTGTCCCGATATTTAAAGTGCGTAAAATAAATAACAGAAATTAAATGACGATAAATAAAATTGCGAGAATTAAAATTGTGATAATTAAATGTAATAAGAAATTAACAGTTAGCTAGGAACAGTTAGCTAGGATTTTGTTAGCGTGGATTCTTAACAGAATTTCTCATGGTTAATTTGTTTGTTTCTAACAAATTTTATTTTGTCCAATGTTTTCTTCTTTATGCCACTTGTTGGATTCTGATAGGTCAAAATCCAAATATGAAATTGATTGAAAATGGTTACTCTATGTTGACGGATACGTATATCGGTGGATGTAAGTAAGATAGTAAATGACTGTTGAATCAAATTGGAAGAATGTACAGTGTAACTTATTAATGTGAAATCTAAATATTCCTCGGGTATTACCTACCCGTTAAAATATTTTCACCATTAACCGTTTGTACGAAAGAATTTTTAATTACAATTTTTATGAAAATATGCTTACATATATATTTTCTTCAGATGTAATCATAGATTTAATGAGTTAATATAACATTAAACTCATTTGATTTACCGTTAGAACTAGAACACATAATCTCTAAAACATTAGAAATTATATAATCGTCACGCAGAATGAAGATAATTGATGTAGAACGATACGTAGAACGATGATTATACTCGAGGTACAGAATGAGATGTTGAGGCATGGATTGTTGATGGTACTGTTGGTGATCATAGATTTAATGAGTTAATATGACATTAAACTCATTTGATTTACCGTTAGAACTAGAACACATAATCTCTAAAACATTAGAAATTATATAATCGTCACGCAGAATGAAGATAATTGATGTAGAACGATACGTAGAATGATGATTATACTCGAGGTACAGAATGAGATGTTGAGGCATGGATTATTGATGGTACTGTTGGTGTCGATGATATTGCTGAAGCTGGTACGTTTTGCACCATATTTTTCCATGGCTATAACTCGGGCGCGAAGCTCGTTGACTTCTGCTATTACTCCGAGATAATTTTCGGTTCGGACGAGTGGATGAATAAGGTTTAGAATTTTAGATAGAATATAATCGTGGTGAGGTATTCGGGAAATGAGAGAGAAAATGGTGTCTCGAACAGGTTTGCCGTTAAGTGCTTCAGGTTCTTCGCCAAGAGGGCAATGTGGTGGATGGAAAGGATCGCCTTCTTCTTGTCTCCAATGATTAAGGAGGCTACGAACCCATCATATGAATTGGGGATGGCTGATTGGCTGATTCATTCTGGTGACGCTGCTTTCGGAGCTTAGGTGAACATCCGTGTCGGAATAGTTGTCGGGTTCCGAAGAACTTGAATTAGTGACGAGTTCCATTTCGTACGATTGAGTAAAGGATTTTTTGATATGAAATGATTTTCTGGCTATCTGATGGTATTCTAATTTACATAGAACATCTATATATATAGAGAGAACAAAAGATTTCGTAGATTACGGAGGGATTTACGGAATATGTCAGACAAAGTTTACAGTAACAGATACGCTAAGATATGAATTAGCAGATATGCTAAGATATGAATTTTGTCTATACACTAATCATGCAATCAATGCAATAAGATGTGTCTAGACTAAGGATGATAAGCAATTGATTTTTTAAGAATGATAAGCAGGTAGTTTTCGACACAAAATGATAAGCAAAACCTTTTTGACATGCAGACATGGTCGAAGTCCAGACTCACTAATGTATCTAAACAACTATCAGTTAGACACACTAATGCAAGACCTGATTCGCTAAGACCACCGCTCTGATACCACATGTCATACCTCATCCTAATCCATCTGGACGAAGTCACCAACATCTGGTTCCACTGCGATGATCGACTCCAAGTAATGTCTTTAAAATGAGCAAATGCACGGCGGAAGACTTCTTTCGTACCTGAGAATAAACATGCTTTCAAGTGTCAACCAAAAGGTTGGTGAGTTCATTAGTTTATCAAAAACATTCCTTTTCATCATTTTAATAGACCACAAGATTTTCATTTTCATTTCTCATAAATATGCGTCTCATGCATAGAGACAAAAATCAATCATATGGATTGAACACCTGGTAACCGACGTTAACTTAATGCACAGAATATCCCCAAAACAGAACCTCTCGTTTGTATAATAATCTCGAAGTACTAAACCATCCATAACCTGAATGGGGTTGTTAAGCCCGATAGATCTATCTTTAGGATTCGCGTTAATCAGGGGCCATTTCCCTAAATTCTTAGGTTACCAGACTTGAAGGGCGATATTCCATTAATAATCCAACCATATAATGTAGTTTTATGTACTTGTGTCTATCTTGTAAAACATTTATAAAAGTAGCGCATGTATTCTCAGTCCCAAAAATATATTGCAAAAGCATTTAAAAAGGGAGCAAATGAAACTCACAATACTGTATTTTGTAGTAAAAATACATATGACGACATTGAACAATGCAAGGTTGGCCTCGGATTCACGAACCTATATCAGTAATATATATTAAGATATATAATCACATAATTCCATTTATTAATTATGTGCTATTTATTTAAGTATTTTAATTATATAATAATCATACTCAATTATATTTAAGATATATATTATATCTTCAATTATGTGTTACATATATTCATTTTGTAAAATAATTAATATTTATACATATAGTTATATTAATATATGTATACAAGTAGTTAGTATTATATCAAAATTTAGTAATTTGTTATAGGTAATATTTATATATTTAATGTCATTATTTTCATTCTATAATCTTATGTAATACTAATACAATTATATTATGTATCAAATATATATTTGTATGTATCTAATATTTATTTGATAAAATAATGTTAATAATAATAATAATAATAATAATAATAATAATAATAATAATAATAATAATAATAATAATAATAATAATAATAATTAGTAGTAAGTAAACTACCTCAAAGAAGTAGCCCTTAAAAAAATGTCCAAGTTCGGGTTTGAACCAGCGACGTCCCGCTAACTCGATAACGCCTTTAACCTTTCCTTTGTCACCTCATTTATAATTTTATTGATACACCAAATCTATTTATCCTAATAGAAATGTCTTTCTTCTTCTTCTTCTAAAAAAAATGCCATAACTCAGGCTCGAACCCTAGAACTCTCGTTCCCCAACAACCATTCCAAACCACTCGTGATCATCAAACATAATCATATCTCATCATTTTTTTTATCTATATCGAACTCGTCATCTTCTCCTAATATCTATGGTGTATCAAATATCATGGCCCAACATTCCTACGGCCCAACAACTTGATATTTTTAAAGCCCAATAATGAAATCAACCATAAGCCCACTAATAAATTCCTAAATCTAAATAAAGTCCAATAGCAAGATAAACCCAATTAATAGCCAAAAAGAATTAATACGATCCAACTAGTAAATCAAAGGTTTACGTTTTTTTTTTTTTTTAAATCGTAGAAATAGCTGACACTTTTTGATTGTGGTGGAACCATATTGCTTTTTATCATATATCCATTACCATACATCACCATCATTCTTTCTATATCACCATCATTCTTAAAATATTACCACTTGAAATACTACAACATCCTCACCACAAATTTCCATTATAATACTCATAAGAAAGAATATTGGAAATCAAGTAATTATTACTTTGTATAGCTGAATAAATAATTAAGTATGATCATAAGTATCACCTTCCTATCGTTATCACATCCTAATCATCATCTTTCACTTTCGACCAAACAGAAACGAATAACAGATTATTGATGTGTTGGGTCTTCGAGCTGAACCGAAGCAGGAACAAAAGGCAGCAACATATGATCATAAATGAAAGAAAAACAGGAATAAGTAGAGCATTTTTCGTTGATGGTTGTGGTTTGATTAAGGTGATGGATGACGGTGAGGGTGACGATGATAGTGTGAAAGTGATGAAGTGGAGGTGACGGGTTGTAGAAGAAAGAGAATTTGGTCGATGGTGGTGTTGATTAGTGGTGCATTGGTGGATAACGGTGGTGGTGATCAAACATGATGATCAAGGTGGCTTGATGGTGATCGTGAAGTGGTGGAGAATTAAAAGGGTATGTAGTTCGCATAGTAGCACGAGTAACAATGGTTGCAGGAGTAGAAAGTTTTTTTTTAATGGTGATGATTCGATGGTTGTGTTGGTGACGAGGTGAAGTTTAAAGATGGTGTCGGGTGTGAAAATAGTGAAGAGAAGTCGTGGTTTTTTTTTTTTGGGTGGTGTCAATTGATGGTTCAAGTTGGAAGAGGGTGATCGAGAGTGGTGGTGCCGGTTGTTTCCATGAAAGTGTGTGAAGAGTAATACCTTATACGGAGTATGTAATGTAAGTAAGAAAAATTTACGTGGCTTTTGCTCTTGAACAAAAGTGGCGATAGCCAAGTGATGAAGGATGATTATGGAAACAGAAATGAAGATAATGAGTTCTTGTTTTCAAGTATCAAAACTAATGAATTAATAATATTGTGATAATAATTAACTAATCAAAAGTTTATGAAACATGTGCATTAATAATTAATAATATAATCAAGTGGATATAAATTTCAACATGAGAGCAGTGAAATCCAACTAGCAATCCAACTAGCAGCCTGTGTTTTTGTAATCTTCTAGTCGACATTTAGATTGCACGGGTATTATCTCATACTCCGTTGTTAATCAGTGGCGGATAGAATTGTTCAGAAAAATCCCACATTTTTAATTTATCTATAATTATTTATTTTGGTCATTATGGTGTAAAATTCGATCATTAATTTATTAAGTAAAAATTATATCAACTGTCCCTCTCATTTATGGGTGAAATATAAAAAGTGTTAAAACTTATCAAATAGTTCCTAAATATATTTTTAATAAGCCTAAAATTAATAGAACTCATTTTCGTACCACCGTTTATTTTAAAATTACATAAGTTTGAATTGAACTTGTCTAATTAATAATCGAAATGTCTAACAAGTATTACAATCATTTATTATTTATTTTTAATATATTTTATTTATATATAGTTATGTTTTAAATAATAATTATTATAATATCATATTTTATTTTATTTTACATAGTTAATTTTAAATACGACAACATATAATATTTCCAATTATTTTTCCAATTTCCATTTATATATAAATATATATGTACATATAAACACATAACTATTTACAATTAATTGTTCGTGAATCGTCGAGAATGGTCGTAGGTCAAATGCATATATGAAACAGTTCAAAATTTTGAGACTCAACATTACAGACTTTGCTTATCGTGTTGAAACTATGTAAAGATTAAGTTTAAATTTGGTCGGAAATTTCCGGGTCATCATACCAGCAAATCAACTTCAATTTTTCATTCGAATAAACCTTATATTAAAGATTACCCCTTCATCATCGTTACCGGAGAACCGTTTATATTCCACCACATTAGCGATAAACTTACCAGCAACTTCATTACTCATTGGCTTAAGTCTCTCCGGAGAACCATTATATTTGTTCGTTAAAACCTATTCACATACTCATCTACATCTTATAACGAGAATTCCCACATCAATTACCGGGAATTAGCAATCAGTATTTTGAAATCTCGCAGCATGTCTACATCAACAGTTACATGTATACATATAACATTTATCTCTTAGAATTATGATCTTCCATTCTGAAAGTCTGAAAAGCAACCAGTCTGAGAATCAATACTCGTAATGTTGAAAAAGCTGAATGAAGCAGCAAAAACTGTAAACGATCTTTACAGCCAAAAAGTTTGATGATAAAGAATAGAATGTTGGCAAAGCTCAAAAGAAAATTTGGTTCTGAGAAACGAATTGAATAAACCGTGAAGGAGGCTGTAGACAAATCACAAAGACTAAATTTGCCTTCAAAGAATCCAAATGATTCAGTATCTGTTGAAGTCATTAACGAATACCTTACTCCTGACTCTACACTATTACGAACAAATCTTCATCATCATCCATCGACGTTAGAAATTCTAAAATATCATCGTATCTTTCCTTATAAATATCCTCGATATTTTGAAGATATTTTCATAACTATTCTTATCTGAAATCATTTATCTCTTCGTGCTATCTGTATTACATCACGAAGGAAACTGTTTAGTTTCTATATTCTGTAAACCTTCGAGTTTAAATTACGAATGTTTTTGAAGTAATGTTGGGAACTAAAGCATGAGTTAATATAATATAATGACACTTAATCAACGTGATTATATTACAGTAAGTCATGTTGAGTTTCTAATGGAACATGATGATTCACAGACCATACCGTCATCATGTGCCATGTTACACGACTCTTACATTCTATCTAATATCCAAACATATTAAGAACGTATCTTCCTGATAGTTCTATCCTTTCTCGTGACTTCTGCTAATTCGACAAGTCATATCAAGCTATCACAAATTCTTTCTTAGAACATTAGTTATGTTCCTTCGAAACTTCATATCTACGAATTCTGGACCATTATTCGCTTGACTTGAAGTAGGATGAGAGTGGTGACAATAAGGAAACAAAGAAGGTGAATTTATAGTAAAATATCCGACAGCACAATCAAAACAGATTATTGCATTTAACCAAAGAGGATCCTAATTTCCTTAATTACCGAAGAACCAAATCTGATTACGAAGATTTTCTCTAAATTCCTTGAATCCCGAAAATCAACCGTAACTACGTCATTAGTTAAGACAAACTTGCATTTCCTCATTTCACTCTTTTGTGGTAGTTTCACTTATACTCTTTGCGTAATCGAATTTTTTTATCCATATTACTCACTGATGATAAAAACTCTAATTTCTAGCTCGTATGCGTCATGAAAATATATTTATTGTCAGCCATGACCATCCCAACCAAATTTCGGGACGAAATTTCTTTAACGGGTAGGTACTGTGACGACCCAGAAATTTCCGATCAAATTTAAACTTAATCTTTATCTGATTTCGACACGATAAGCAAAGTCTATAATGTTGAGTCTCGAAAATTTTGAACTATGTTCATGTATTCAATTACCCTTCGACCATTACCGACGATTCACGAACAATTGGGTGTAAATAAATATGTAATTATATATATATATATATATATATATATATATATATATATATATATATATATATATATATATATATATATATATATATATATATAAGTGTACATATTAAGTTGAATTAATAAAATACAAAATAATCATTTGGAATTGAAAATGTAAAGTAGTATACAAAATAATTAATCTATTATTTAAATGAATCTATATATATATGAATTCTATAAATAATTGATATTATATGCATATTGTAATATATATATATATATATATATATATATATATATATATATATATATATATATATATATATATATATATATATATATATATATATATATATATATATATATATTCAAATAGATTTATTATATAAAATAAGTAATATATGATTAATGAAATATAAAGATAACATATAAAATCTTATTACAAGTTAAAATATAGTTATTATATTAACAAGGTTATTATTACTTTCATTAAAAATAAGTATTATTATTAATCTCAGTATTATGAATATTATTATTATTATTACATATAAAAGTTAATACATGTGATTTAGGATATTAATGTTGTTGTTATTGTTTTAAAAAGGCATTATTATTATTATAGTTATTATTATTATTATTATTATTATTAATAGAAAATAATACAATTTATTATTATTAACATTAATAGTATTATTATTATCAATATTATAAGAATTATGAAAATAATTAAGATTAAATTTTTTTTTATAATTTAAATGAATTCTTATTTTTTTTATTATCATTTTCATAATATTATTACTAGTATTTATTTATTTTTAAGAATTATTATTAATATAATTATTATTAATATTATTAGTACATTACTATTAATATTTATTAAATTAATTTACAAGGAATCAAATGCAGTTGCATGTACACATCAACACTGTATTTGATTTTTGGTTTTGTCTCCAGTTTGTTACAAATCATTTTCAATCACAATTAAAAACAGAGATTATTCATTATATACATGGTACACTACATTAGTGTTAGAGAATATTAACCAAAAATCAAGAAATAAGCTCGTATCCTCTGTTCTTCATCTTTTTCATCATATTTTGATTTTGAATGAATTTTCAAAATATAATAATACAGTCTTGTTAGGAATCATCTATCTAAACTATCTGTAAGTTTTCAATCCTCAATTCTTTCTATTAATCTCTAATTTGAGAGTCAAAGTTTTGGGTTTTAAAAGTCAACTAAGTATTCTTGAATCAAATTCGAGTTTGTTTTGATGTTTCCAGTTAATTTGATGATCCATAAAGATTATAGGAATGATTTGCAACACAATTCATATTGTAATCATAATCTATAACATTCTTAAAATCAAAATCAATTTTTGAGTTCATGTGTTCTTGACAGTGAAATACAAAAACTTGAATTCTAAACAAATTTCAAAAACCAATAATGCAGAGTTGTTAGGATTCTTTTACTCAAACTTGCTGTAAAATCTCAAGTTTCAATTCTTGATAACGAATTCGAATTTGCGAGTCAAAGTTAAATTGTCAAAAGTCAACTGTTTTGTTCTTAGAGAAATTTGAGCTTGTTTTGGTGTTTTAAGTTCAATTGACGATTCCAATAGTTTTTAGGAATGATTTGAAACTAAATTCGTGTTGTAAGAATTGTCCAAAACGTATTCGAAATGGAAAAATATTATTTTTTAAAAAAAAAATGTTACCAGCTGCAGCAGTAAGCTCAATGCAGTTTTTTTTGAATTTTTTTTATTTCAAGAACACTTTAATTTTTTGTTTCATGTTGTTTATAAATCCTAAGTTCAAAACCCTTTCGATTATTGTTGTTAATTTGCCTCCGTTTGATTTTATACATGGTGAAGAAGATGATGAACTAGGCTTAAAGAGATAATAGATATATATGTTTGGGTTACAATATAAATTAGAAAAACTGATATGGCAGAATGGTTAAGTGTGTTTGTGGGTGAGCGAGACGTCTCGGGTTCGAGCCCTGTTCGGGACATGTTTTTTTTTTTAGAAAAGCTTTGGAAGGTAGATTTCATTACCAAAATTATTATTATCATTATTATTGTTATTGTTACTAAAATTATAATTTTTATCATTATTATTGTTACTAATATATGTATTATTACTATTATTATGATTAGGATTATTATTATTATTACCAAAATAACACAAACTATTACTCATTATTACTCATATTAGTATTAGTATCATTATGTACTTATTAGTATTATTATAATCATTATTAACATATGTATTATCATTTTTATTATTAGTATTATCGTTAGTAATAAGGTTATTATTAGTAGGACTATTATTAGTAAATCATTAATATCAAAACTATAATTTTTTTTACAAATAAATACTTTGTACATAAAACATAATTATTACATATACTACAGTTATATCAATATTCCATATAACTATATATAAATCATATTAACTTTACTTATATAAAAACTTACATACAACAAATTAGGTATTTTTAATATAATCCTATATATATATATATATATATATATATATATATATATATATATATATATATATATATATATATATATATATATATATATATATATATATATATATATATATATATATATAACATATAATTTAAGATATAACATAAAGTATATGTTCTTAAATGAAATCTAGTATAAATCTTATATAACTACAAAATATATATAAATAATATATATTAATAAATGAAATTATGATATTTCTATTATATGTTTTAATAGAAATGCAAATGATATAGGTTTGTGAATCCGAGGCCAACCCTACACTTATTCAATGTCGTCATATGTATTTTTACTACAAAATACAGTAGTGTGAGTTTCATTTGCTCCCTTTTTAAATGCTTTTGCAATATATATTTTTGGGACTGAGAATACATGCGCTGCTTTTATAAATGTTTTACAAAATAGACACAAGTAATCGAAAACTACATTATATGGTTGGATTATTAAATCGAATATCTCCCCTTCAAGTCTAGTAATCTAAGAATTAGGAAAATGGCCCCTAATTGACGCGAATCCTAAAGATAGATCTATCGGGCCCAACGACCCCCATCCAGGGTATGGATGCTTTAGTACTTCGAGGTATTATTTAGTATATTAGCTGCGCGCTGTATACTGGGGGATATTCTATATGCATCTTGTTAAGGTCGGTTACCAGGTGTTCAATTCATATGAATGATTTTTATCTCTATGCAGTTTACGAAATGCCTGATACGAGAAGTGTATTTATGAAAAATAAAAATCTTGTGGTCTATTAAAATGATGGAAATGAATGTTTATGATAAACTAATGAACTCACCAACCTTTTGGTTGACACTTGAAAGCATGTTTATTCTCAGGTATGAAAGAAATCTTCCGCTGTGCATTTGCTCATATTAGAGATATACTTGGAGTCATTCATGACATATTTTAAAAGACGTTGCATTTGAGTCGTTGAGTTCATTAAGATTATTGTTAAGTCAATTATAGTTGGATATATTATGAAATGGTATGCATGCCGTCAACTTTCGATGTAATAAAAGTTTGTCTTTAAAAAAAAAGCGAATGCAATGTTTGTAAAATGTATCATAGAGAGGTCAAGTACCTCGTGATGTAACCAAATGTAATGTATTCGTCCAGATGGATTAGGACGGGTCATAAAATTATGTTCTGTAACACCCTGCCAAAATCGCCATTGACGCGGATGTTAACTCTGGTCCCAGTGCTCGACTTGACTTCTAAGTAACAGCAGAGTTCTACAGCGGAAGCAATATATCTAAGTACCTGAGACAAAACATGCTTAAAAGTGTCAACCAAAAATGGTTGAGTGAACAACATAGGTTTAACAATTATAATAAGTTTTTAGACCACAAGATTTAATTATCAAAAGTAAATGCTGAAGTTATGATATCGAGACATAAACAAAGTTACCCCAGGATAGCTTGAACTGTCAGTGTCGTTTAATCATTATTATGTAACCAAAGACCAACGGTCAAATGGTTAGAGACGTCACTCTCAATAGCGTTATTCACAATAACTAAGCTTGCCTTTATACGTAGCAATTAACGATATCATGGTAGGGATTTAGCATGAATCAAATCATATCAGCACAGTTAAACAGTTTTCAGGTACTTGTGTCTAAACGTAAAACAGTTTGAAAGCAAGCATGTGTCTCACTCCAAAAGTTATAAAATAAGTAATAGAGAAAGTTAAAAAGTGGGGCTATGAAGTTCACCTTAATAGCAAGCAAGAAATTCCACGCAAGTAGTATGAACGGAGTGTGTAATCGTAGATCTCAACCTAGAGATATAATGTTTAATTAGTTAATGTCTAATAGACATAAAGTTTATTTATTAATATATTATACTATATTAACAGTGACGGTTTTCGAGAAAAGTTACTATTTCTCAAAAGTTTCTATATTTGGAAACTTACTATTTATGGAAAGCTTCCACTTATAGTAAGCTTCTAGTTTAAGAAGTTCGGGTTATAATTCTTAACAAAGATGTTGTACAATCTCGCCCAAACTTCGTTGCTATTATATTATATAAGTTGTAATATACTTTTTTATTAATGATGTATTATCATTATTTATTGATCTTTAAGTTAAGATAATTTTATTTAATTAACAAATATATTTTATATATTTATTTAAACAGAATTATATATAATTATATTTTAATTCATCCTTAAATTATATTAATATTCAAAAATTATGTACATAACCTTTATAAACTTATTTAAGTGTATAAATACAGTAGGTAACATATATACCACGTTTTATGTGCGTATACGGCACACTTAATATTATATATTATATGTATTATATAAAATTAACCAAATTTATAATATTCGATGAATTAATTTTAGAGGCTAAATATAAATACATTAACTTGTGTTCTTTTCTTGTAAGCCTATGTACTCCAGAGACTATAAGTTTGAATTATAAATACTTCCATGCTTAATTGTCTTCTTTATTTTACCGCTCCTACGACCATCACCATTCTTTAAATCATTTATATTTAAGTTGTAGACCTATACATAGTAAAATGATTTAAAGTGTAAAATTTATCTTAAAATTAATATTATTAATTAATTCTTTTATGAGTTCATTTGTACAAAAGCATGACACAAAATATGCCTTTCAATCTTTTACGGAGTAAATCTTTAATTAAGATTTATGACCCAATTTGAATATTTGAAGGCTAAACCATAAAATACATTAAGGTATAAATATATATAATTATATATATTATATATATACCTTCGTTATATACATCAAGGGTTAAAATTTCACATATCAAGAAGTTTTCTATTTAAAATTCCAAAAGTGATTACTTTAGCGATTAAAATTGTAGTTTTCATAAAATATCAACTCATCGTTTTAACGATATGTACGCTTGAGCGTATATCAAACCATATGTTTTACAGTCTGTACTCATGAGTATATATGTATTTTTAATTCTTAGTGACATTTGTTTTATAAGCTTCTAACCAGTTAACTGAGATTAGTTATAATACAAAGTAGTTAATATAAGTTCTTAAAACCCGATTTGTTAACTGTAACATCCCGTTTTTCCCGGACGTATCGAAAGGTACATACTTAATCGTTTGTACGTTTATAACTCGTTAGCTTATGCGTAAATGTATGAATATGTGTATAGATATATATAACTGTATACTTGATAAGGTGTGCATAAGCAAGACTATATGTGGGTTTTGATAGCGTTAAGTCTTGCGAGACTATAGTTGAAGGTTAGGTGAGAATAGGAAGCGGGTTTGGAATGTACAGAATTAAATTAAGTCGAAACTTGTTTATGATGGTCGAACTATCCAGTTCCAGCCTTAGGCCGCGAAGCGACGAGTTGAGCCGCGCCGCGGCAATACTGCTGGACAGACTCCGGTTTTAGCTCAAATTAAATGACTTTAAGGGGCAAATTGGTAATTTGGTGTATAAATCTGATGGGAGCATTAAATCCCAACCACACACCCATTTCATTTAATTTCTTTTCCCTTTTCTTTCTATTTTCTCTCCCAAAACTCAACACCCATTTAGATTTAAAGTGAGATTTGAGAGTGAAGGATTGAGGGTTGATCTTTGGAGCAAGAATTAAAGTTGTTTCTCTTGTTTCTAGCTACGCGTTGATAGTCTCGGTAAGTTTCAACTCTATGTTTTAAGTTTTAATTGATTAATGGCTAGGGTTTTGGTTACTAGAGACTTGTATGACCCATTTGAGGGTAAAATGGGTGAATTTGGGTTATGATGTTGTAATGAAACCCTAATGGCCACAAACTAGGGTTTTGGTCTTATGATTTGAGGTTGTAAGTGTCAAATGATATTGCTAGTCACTAATACACTTTTGGATTTATGGAAGAAGTGTTAATGGGTAAGTTTGACTTAATTGAGAGGCTAAGTAATTTAAAATGGGTCAAAATGTACTAGTTGACCTAGTTTGGGTGAAATGAGTATGAATTACCCTATGTTTGTGTTAATTGAAGTTAGTAGACTTTAATGCACTAGCTTCAGTGGTTAAAGTCGGGTCTTGGCCATTTAAGGGCGGTATTGGTGTGATTGAGTCATTTAATGCGAATTGGGTCATTAAATGCTCAAGTAAGTGTAATGTGGTTAATTCCACTAGTTGGTGTATTGATTGTGTACTTAATGAATTAGGTACATTGTCTTGAAGTTCGGACGTGCATAATCATCATCCTTGTGTCAAGGTGAGTGGAATAAGTATACATGTACGTATATGATGTGTTTACCTATAGAAATGGATATGTGTTGTCCAAGTTAGTGATATATGCGTTGTACGCTAACGATTTTAAGAACGGATATATGTTGTCCAATTTAGTATTATATGTGTTGTGCACTAATGATTTATGAATGGATATGTGTTGTCCGATTTAGTGTTATATGTGTTGTACACTAACGATTTTATAAACGGATATGTGTTGTCCAAGGGTTAGTGATATATGTGT
The DNA here is from genome assembly GCF_046630445.1 of Rutidosis leptorrhynchoides. Taxonomy (NCBI): domain Eukaryota; kingdom Viridiplantae; phylum Streptophyta; class Magnoliopsida; order Asterales; family Asteraceae; genus Rutidosis; species Rutidosis leptorrhynchoides. The sequence continues at coordinate 218,491,423 of NC_092341.1, read as the reverse complement.
TGTGCACTAACGGTTGTTATGAACACCAATGGGAAATTAGAGTACCATTCCTTTTACGAGTGGTTAACCATGGTTGTATGAATTGTGCATTAGCATACTTAAATATGAACTATATGCTTTTGTTATTGCTAGCTCAATATGAATTGCGGTTATTGGTATATGCATAATATTTTGCATGGTTGTCGAATTGCTAGCTTGTGTACGGTATTGTGTAAGTGTTTGCAAGTAGATATATTATATATGTGTATGTATAATTATTGCATTCACTAAGCATTAGCTTACCCCTCTCGTTGTTTATCTTTTTAGTTGCAGGTGCGGATAAGGGCAAAGGGGTTATCGGGCACTAGGTAGCCTTTGATGATGTTTTGTTGAAGTATGAAAGTTGGCCTAACATTTTGGGTAGTTTAGTCCCAAACCATGCTCAAAGGGTCGTTTGGATTATAAACTATCGTTGTAGTAGGTCAAACTTGTATTGAACTTAATTAATGGCCTTCGTGCCTTTTGTAAACATTTAAATTGTTGAACGTTTAAATGGAACTTGTGGATTGGTTTACATATTTTATTGGCGCGTAAATGTGTAGTATAAAAAAATATATTTATCGTATGGAATAAGGGTTGGGTTGTTTCATTAACCAAAGTGATAATTAATTCCCGAAACTTTCCGATGACGATCAATGATTTTAAGATTGTTTCATTTATATCCAATTATATATGTAAATATGGTATGATTCACGGACTCAAAAGAAGTTAATATACGATTTAGATTAGGCGTTACCTTTCAAAAGAAACCGAGTTTGTAACGATCGTACTAACGCCATGACCCTTCTTGTTTGCATCTTAAACTCGTTCTATGTGTATCCCGCTTCAATCCTTAAGACCGTGAGATTTAATATTTATTGAATGGATGCGAGCATATGTTTGTTTTGTGAATGAATAAACTTGGCGAGAGTTATTTGTAGTCACATAATTTAGTTGAGAATTGACGATATAAATGGGAAGTAGATATCCTAATAAAGAAAACGTTTTCAAATCGACTCTTTTAATTAACTATAACTAAACTTGCAGCCGAGGAATAATCACAAATTGAGATATTTGGATGTTTAAAACGGAAGCGATATAGTGTTGGTTACATACACACGTTGATATTTGGTATTTGTTTTTTACTTGTTCTCAAAGATTTATACAATGCAGAGACAATTACTAATTTATGTATCTCGAGTGTATAAGTGATAATAATAACACATACATATCGTTTTAAGTTTCTAAAATTACGGTTTTGAGTACGTAACAATATTAATATTGTACAAGAGTTAATTTAGTAATATAAAATCACTTAACTATGCATGAATATTCGTTAACTTTTATATGTACTTTATCACACTTATTAATTTATACCTTTTCTTTACTTAATTATCAGTGAGTGTTGACTAAAAAGCACAAGAGGGAGAGATTTTTGTGGTTCTTAATTTGTGATGCACTTATGGAAAATCATGAAGTCTTTTTATAGAATGGCAATTAGAATCATGATCAAACAAGGTTCACTAGGTGATAAGCTTGAAAATGATTGAGACTTGGATTAGTTTAGTGAGTTAGAATTGAATTAGGACTAATATAACTAGATTAGGATTAGGATTAGTTTACTTAGTTAATAAGTTTTTTTTTAAATTAGTCCCTAACTTTTATTAATTTATCTCGACTCTAATTAGTTTATATTGGTTTTTAAAGGTTATATAATATCACTTTTAAATTTATACCTATAGTTTATATTTTAGGGTTAGGGTTTAGTAGTTAATAGGTAGAGTTAGGTTTAGTGTTTCAAATAGTATTAGGGTTTCAAATAATATTAGTATTAATTACTTTATTTGTTTTATCCGGATAACAACCCTAATGCTAATACACAGAGTATGACATTAGAACCCTAAGGGTAATTTGGTAATTTTAGAACGAAAATGTGAGGGTTGTTATATGTTCACTTGCTGAAACATAAACATAAAGCTATTTTAACATTCAAAAGTATTCCAAAATGAAGTAGATAATCAGCTTGAAAAGACCATTAAAGCACTTCTCTCCGATGGAGTAAGTAAATTTATGAGTCAAGAGTTTTTTGAACCACCTAAAGAATTGTGAGATTGTCTCATAGTTCACTCTACCTTACACACCACAACATGATGGTGTGGCTGAGTAAGAGGAATCGAAATTTACTTGATATAGTTTGATTTATGATGAGTCTGATTTCTATACTACCGTCTTTTAGGGATATGCATGAGAGTCTACTGCAGGCATACTCAATGTGATTCTAACTATGAAGGTAGAAAAGACACCATATGAGTTATGGCATGGAAAGAATCCCAAGTTGTCTTATCTGAAAGTTTGAGGTTGTAAAGCGTACATGAAGCATGACACTTAAAACAAATTAGAACCCAGAACTATCTAATGTTACTTTGTACGATACATAAAGGAAACAATGGGTTACTACTTTTACTACCAAGCTAAAGACAACGTGTTTTCTGCTCGGTCTGCTAAATTCCTGGAAAAAGATCTTCTCTTACAAGAAGTCAGTGAGAGTAAAGTAGATCTTAAAGAAATTCAAGTACTTTAAAGTAACATACCTTCAGTAAGCACTAGCAATCCACACATTGAAACTGAGCGCACTGTTGGTGAGCCAGAACGTGTTACACCTGCACTTTATAGATCTAGTAGAACTCATCGACTTATGATGTTTAATTATCTGATTAATTCAGATAAACCTCAACTAAGGGATTATGATGAACCCTCTAGCTGCGTGAGGCCATATCAAATCCTGAATCTGAAAATGACTAGATTCTATGAATACAGATATACAGTCCATGAAGGATAATTAAGTATGAGACTTGATTGATCTTCTACCCAATTGTAAGACAATGAGGTAAAAATGGGTCTTCAAAGGAAGACTGATATGGACGGTAATGTAAACACTTTTAAAGCTCAATTGGTGACAAAAGGTAATGATGAAAGTTTTTCACCAGTCGCGAGCCTTAAAATAATTAGGATACTTATTGCCATGGTTACTTTTCATGATAATAAAATATGGCTAATGGATGTCAAAACCTCTTTCCTAAATGGCGACCTAAGCGAGGACGTATATATGGTTCAGACGGAAGGGTTTATGAATTCTAAGCATCCTAATAAAGTATGCAAGCTTCTAAAATCCATTTATGGATTAAAGCAAGCATCTAGGAGCTAGAATCTTAAGTTTAATGGGAAAATCAAAGTGTTTAATTTTTCTCAAAACCAAGATAAGCCCTGAGTTTACATTAGAGCTAGTGGGAGCAAAGTAGTCTTATTGATCTTATATGTTGATGACATATTACTTATTAGAAATAACATTCCAACTTGCAAGATGTCAAATCTTGACTTGGAAAATATATTTTCATAAAGGATCTTGATGAAGCTACTTATATTATTGGAATGAGGATCTATACAATAGATCCAATTGGCTTATTGGTTTGAATCAAAGTACATACATTATCTTGCAGAGATTTAGCATGCAAAACTCCAAGCATGGAGCTTTGCCAATGCAAAAGGGCATAACCGTGAGAAAGTCTCAAAAGTTCTATCACATCAGATGAGATAAGACAAATGAAATGTATCACATATGCTTCGGCTATATGATCCATTATGTATGCCATGATATGTACTATACTCGATGTTTTGTTAGTTTTGAGTTTGACGAGTCATTGTCAACATAATCCAGGTGAAATACATTGGATTGTTGTTAAGAATATTCTTTAGTATTTGCAGAGTACTAATGATATGTTCAAAGTTTACGGTGGTTTGGAAGAAGAGTTAAGTATTAAGTTTTATACTGATTCTAGTTTCCAAACTGATCAAGATGATTCTCGATCCAGTCACGTTGTTTCTTTGTCATGATGGGCAAGACAGTTGATTGGAAGAGATCTAGACAGAGCACTATTGAACAATCTACAACAAAAGCAGAATACATTGTTGACTGAGAAGCTGCTCAGAAAGCTGTCTGGATAAGGAAGTTTGTTGTTATACTCAGAGTAGTACATAACATTTAATCTTCTATAATATGTAATGTGATAGTTCGAGTGTTAATATACTTTTGAAAGAATCACATGTACATAAAAGTATCTGGCACATTCTTCAAAAATTTGACTACATTCATTAAGTCAATAAGAGGAATGATATTAGTATTCTTAAAGGTTCATACAAATGATAATGTGACTGACCCGTTCATGAAGCCCATGATACACAACAAGCATGATGATCATTCTAGTAATACTGGACTTTGTTATGCTGCTGATCTTTTTCATTTGTAATTTAGTATTTGGATATTTTTGGAACATTAAGCAGTTTTATATTAATGAATTGATATATAGTTGGTATGATCGTTTTCATTGATATCACTGTGTTCTATATTAGCATGTTTAATCCATGAATAATTGATAATGCTAAAAACGAACATATATTTCATAGCATTATTCTTCAAGAAAGACAAGCTTTTAGTTGCAATTGTTCTATTTAAAAGTGATATTCGTTTAAATAATAAAAGGTGAAGACAAAAGACAGATTCGACGAATTGAAGACGCAAACGACCAAAAAGCTCAAAAGTACAAAAGACAATCAAAGAGGTTCCAATTATTGATAAGAAACGTCTCGAAATTACAAGAGTACAAGATTCAAAACGCAAAGTACAAGATATTAAATTGTACGCAAGGACGTTCGAAAATTCGGAACCGGGACCAGAGTCAACTCTCAACGCTCGACGCAACGGACTAAAAATTACAAGTTAACTATGTATATAAATATAATATAATATATAATTAATTATATTAATTATATATATATATTATATTTATAAAATAAACCGTCGGTAAACAAAGAGCCAAAATGGAGTGAGCTGTAATTACAAACTCCGCGACTCGCGGAGTTTGAAGGCAAAAGTTGCCGCAAGTCGCGGAGCCCCAAAAACTGAAACTCCCTATAAAAGGAAACGAATTCTGATCGCAAAAACCACATAATATATATCCATCCATCTATCTAAACGTATATATTTATATTTATATTTTAATTTTAATTTTAATTTTAATCCTAATAATAAGGGTATGTTAGCGAAAGTTGTAAGGGTGTAAGTCGAAATTCTGTCCGTGTAACGCTACGCTATTTTTAATCATTGTAAGTTATGTTCAACCTTTGTAATTTAATGTCTCGTAGCTAAGTTATTATTATGCTTATTTAATCTGAAGTAATCATGATGTTGGGCTAATTACTAAAATTGGGTAATTGGGCTTTGTACCATAATTGGGGTTTGGACAAAAGAACGACACTTGTGGAAATTAGACTATGGGCTATTAATGGGCTTTATATTTGTTTAACTAAATGATAGTTTGTTAATGTTAATATAAAGATTTACAATTGGGTGTCCCTATAAATTACCATATACACTCGATCGGACACGATGGGCGGGGTATTTATATGTACGAATAATCGTTCATTTAACCGGACACGGGAATGGATTAATAGCCACTAGAATTATTAAAACAGGGGTGAAATTATGTACAAGGACACTTGGCCTAATTGTTAACAAAGTATTAAAATCTTGGGTTACACTCAGTCGACATCCTGGTGTAATTATTAAACAAAGTAATAAAACCTTGTTACAGTTTAAGTCCCCAATTAGTTGGAATATTTGACTTCGGGTATAAGGATAATTTGACGAGGACACTCGCACTTTATATTTATGACTGATGGACTGTTATGGACAAAAACCAGACGGACATATTAAATAATCCAGGACAAAGGACAATTAACCCATGGGCATAAAACTAAAATCAACACGTCAAACATCATGGTTACGGAAGTTTAAATAAGCATAATTCTTTTATTTCATATTTAATTTCCTTTATTTTATATTTAATTGCACTTCTAATTATCGCATTTTTATTGTTATTGTATTTAATTGCACTTTTAATTATCGTACTTTTTAATTATCGCAAGTTTATTTTATCGCACTTTTATTATTCGCAATTTCATTATCGTTATTTACTTTACGCTTTAAATTAAGTCTTGTATTTATTTATTATTTTACATTTGGTTTTAACTGCGACTAAAGTTTTAAAATCGACAAACCGGTCATTAAACGGTAAAAACCCCCCTTTATAATAATAATATTACTTATATATATATTTGTATTTTTACAAAAGTAAACTAATATAGCGTTAAGCTTTGTTTAAAGATTTTCCCTGTGGAACGAACCGGACTTACTAAAAACTACACTACTGTACGATTAGGTACACTGCCTATAAGTGTTGTAGCAAGGTTTAAGTATATCCATTCTCTAAATAAATAAATATCTTGTGTAAAATTGTATCGTATTTAATAGTATTTCCTGCTAAAATATAAAGCTATTTTATATACACCTCGCATAACATCAAGTTATCTTTGGCGCCGCTGCCGGGGAACAATCTAGCTTAAAAGCCGGAAGCGCAACGCTACATAAAAAAAAAAGATTTTTATTTTTAGTGAACTTTTATTAAAATTCATTTTTGTAAAAATACGTTTTTAATTATTCGAAAATATAAAAAGAAAAACAAAAATTTATATATTTTTAAGATTTTATTAAATATTTAAGTTTTATAAAGTTTCTTTATTTTTATTTTAGTTTTTAAATATAAGTTTTTTTTATTATATAAATATTTTAGATTTTAAAACAGAAAACAGAAAAAAATATAAAATAAAATAATAAAAAAAAACGCGTCAAATTTTAAACTGTACCTAAGTTGAAAATTGGAACCCCGCGACTCGCGGAGTTTGCTGCTTAGAATACCGCAACTCGCGGAGTTCTCTCTGACGCGCCTGACAGAACCCTAATCAGCATTTATTATGGAGTAATTATTATTATTAATTTTTAATTAAAACCCTAATTAGGTTTATAGTTTTTAATTAGTTTTTAGTTTTTATTATTATTTTGTATATTTAGTTTATTTAGTTAATTAAATTGTAAAATTAATAGTTTTATAAAATAAATAATATAAAAATAATATTTTTATAAAAATTGTAATTTTTACAACTTTTTGTTTATTTTTATATTTTGTCCCTTTTTAATTGTTTTAGCGTAATATTTGTATTTTTCGCTAGTTTTTAGTTTTAAACTTAGTTTTTGCCATAGTTATTTTTTTTAGTTCTAGATTTTTAGGCTTTGCCGTAAAATCCCTTAAGTACTTTTTCTTTAGACTAAAATTTAAGTACTTTAGAATTTTGCGACGCCTTTTAAGTTTTAGTTTCTTTTTAAGTTATTTCCATTTGGGATTTAGTTTTTCCTCTAAGCTTTAATATTTTTAGACGACTTTTACCTATGTATCAATTATCATTCCAATTAGTAATCTCAATTTGTGATTATAATTTTAAGTTAGTTGTAGTAATAAGGTTAGGTTAGTCAAGTGTTTTTAAGTTTTATAAGTTTCTTTTATTTTTCCGTCACCTTTTATTTTTCAACCATTTTTCTTTTTAGACCTTTTTCGACGAGCTCTTTTTCTTTCTTATTTCTCGCTATTCTAGTTTTAGGACATAAATTTTTATTCTACTTCTTATCTAAATTTCTTAAAATTACGAAAATTTATTTTAAGTGGTTAAATTGATAGACATCAAATTTTTCTGGTTCGTAGTAATAGTTGGATTTGTACGTGGACCTGGTTATTGGAGCCAAACAGTCCTCAATTATATTGAGACCAAACGAATCCTGCCCCTCTGATGCATCTTTTGGCTATTCGAAACGTGGACAAAATCAGAAAAGTCTATTGATTGGATAACTTATTATAATTTTTCTTTCCTTTTAAAAACTAATAGGATATTCAGTGAATGCACCGAGCAAGACGTTTACCACCTTTTGTACGTTCACCACATGTAACTAGATCAAGACATTTAGCAAATATTACTGCCGTTGATTTTTCTTTAGAATCGTCATCCAGTCGACCAAGTACTCCAGTTCAAATTTCCGATAATCCATTTTTTGAACCCGACCTCACAATTGAGAATCCGGAGAATATTCAGGGACGATTCGTAGATCCTGAACCACTAAACTTTCCTCCGGAATCACCAATCATTCAAACAGAGATTGTTGAGGAACGAACCATTAAATCAGAATCCTCTAGTGATTCCGATTCAACAAATTCAATTATGGAAGTAACAGAACCATTAAGTATGGAAGACCGAATGAGAGCTAAACGCACTGGCCAAGGTCACGCAATTACTCATCCAGACATTAATGCGCCAGATTATGAAATCAAAGGACAAATTCTACACATGGTGACTAATCAATGCCAATTTAGTGGTGCGCCGAAGGAAGATCCAAATGAACATCTTCGTACCTTTAATAGGATCTGCACACTATTTAAAATCTGAGAAGTGGAGGATGAACAGATATATCTCATGTTATTTCCCTGGACTTTAAAGGGAGAAGCCAAAGATTGGTTGGAATCATTACCTGAAGGGGCGATTGATACATGGGATGTTTTAGTTGAAAAATTTCTTAAACAATTCTTTCCTGCATCTAAAGCCGTAAGACTTCAAGGAGAAATTGTTACGTTTACACAGAAGCCAAATGAAACTCTATATGAGGCGTGGACAAGATTTGAAAAGTTATTAAGAGGATGTCCGCAACATGGTTTAGACACCTGTCAAATAGTACAAATATTCTACCAAGGATGCGACATCACTACAAGGAAAGACATAGATATAGCAGCTGGTGGTTCTATTATGAAGAAAACCGAAACTGATGCTTACAAAATTATTGATAACACTGCTTCCCACTCACATGAGTGGCACCAAGAAAAAGATATCGTTAGATCATCTAAAACAGCTAGAGCCGATTCTAGCCATGACTTAGATTCTATTTCCGCAAAGATAGATGCTGTGGAGAGACGAATGGAAAAGATGACTAAAGATATTCACTCAATACGAATTAGTTGTGAGCAGTGGGGAGGACCACATTTGACAAAAGATTGTCTCAGTATTGAATTAACAATGGAACAAAGAGAGAATATTTCATACATAAACCAAAGGCCTGGAAATAATTATCAGAATAATTATCAACCGCCAAGACCGATTTACAATCAAAATCAGAATTATAATCGAAATATTCCATACAACAACCAACAAGGTCCTAGCAATCAACAAGTATCCAATAATAATTACAATCAGCAAAGACCTAATTTTCAAAACAAACCACCACAACAAACCGATGATAAAAAGCCGAATTTAGAAGATATGATGACGAAGCTAGTTGAAACTCAAACGCAGTTTTTCACATCTCAGAAACAAACTAATGAACAAAATGCTCAAGCATTTAGAAATCAACAAGCTTCTATTCAAAATCTGGAACAAGAAGTAAGTAACCTAGCAAGGATAATAGGTGAAAGAAAACCGGGAAGTCTACCTAGTGATACAAATGCTAACCCCCGGAATGAAACAGCTAAAGCCATTACCACAAGAAGTGGTACAACACTTAAACCACCTGAAATACTTGTAACTTCTGATGAAGCTATTCCTACTCCACAAGAACCACAACCTGATCAAGATAAGGAAAAAGAACCGGTAGTTAAAAAGGTTAATGAAGATAACACAATTAAGGATAAACCTTATGTTAAACCATACCAACCACCACTTCCTTACTCGAGTAAAATGAAGAAAGAGAAACTTGAAGCCGAGCAATCCAAATTCTTGGATATGTTTAAACAGATAAATGTAAATCTTCCTTTCATTGATGTGATTTCAGGAATGCCTAGATATGCTAAATTCTTGAAAGATCTAATCTCAAATAGAAAGAAAATGGAAGAACTCTCGGCTGTTACCATGAATGCTAATTGTTCAGCAGTGCTGTTGAATAAGATACCAGAAAAACTATCTGATCCAGGAAGTTTCACAATTCCATGTTTTCTGGGTAGTCTTAGTTCAATAGAAGCATTGGCAGACTTAGGTGCTAGTATAAATCTAATGCCATATTCACTATACGCTAAACTAGACATTGGAGAATTGAAACCAACCAGAATAAGCAAACAACTAGCCGATAGATCAATAAAATATCCTAGAGGGATAATGGAGAACATGCTAGTTAAAGTTGGTACTTTAGTATTTCCAGTAGATTTTGTTGTTCTGGACATGGAAGAAGATTCTCAAGTTCCTCTCATATTAGGAAGACCATTCTTAAACACGGCTAAAGCAATGATAGACGTGTTCGGTAAGAAATTGACCCTAAGTATAGAGGATGAGAGTGTTACCTTTTCAGTTGATAGAGCAATGCAACAACCACAATCTGCAGATGATACATGTTATTATATTCAAACTATAGATGCACATGCAGAATTATTAGAAGAATTTCCAGAATTATAAGGAACAGGAGAATGTTCTTTAGGAGAAGGTAATGAACCAATTGATGAAGTTGAAATGTTAGCTATACTTATAGCTAATGGATATGAACCAACAACATAAGAAATTCAAATGCTAAAAGAAGAAGACAGATATCGATATAAATCATCGATAGAAGAACCTCCGAAATTAGAGTTAAAGTCACTTCCAAACCATTTGGAATACGCTTATTTACATGGTGAATCTGAATTACCTGTAATAATATCGTCTTCTCTTACTGAAAATGAGAAATCACAACTCATTTCTGTGTTGAAAGCTCATAAACCAGCCATTGCATGGAAGATTCATGATATTAAAGGAATAAGTCCTTCGTATTGCACACATAAAATCCTTATGGAAGAAGGTCATAAAACGTATGTGCAACGCCAACGAAGACTAAATCCTAATATGCAAGATGTAGTTAAGAAAGAGATTATTAAACTGCTAGATGCAGGTCTAATTTATCCAATCTCTGATAGTCCATGGGTAGGCCCAGTTCAATGCGTGCCTAAGAAGGGTGGCATGACTGTCATTACAAATGAGAAAAATGAGCTTATTCCTACTAGGACTGTAACAGGATGGCGTGTGTGTATTGATTATAGAAAATTAAATGACGCCACCAGAAAAGATCACTTTCCCTTTTCATAGATCAAATGTTGGAAAGATTAGCCGGAAATAGTTACTATTGTTTTCTAGATGGATTTTCCGGATATTTTTAAATTCCAATAGCACTCGAAGATCAAGAGAAAACCACATTCACGTGCCCTTATGGTACTTTTGCTTATAAACGCATGCCATTTGGACTTTGTAACGCCCCTGCAACCTTTCAAAGGTGTATGATGGCGATTTTTCACGACATGATAGAAGAATGCATGGAAGTTTTCATGGATAACTTTTCAGTCTTCGGTGATACATTTGAATCATGTCTAGTTAATCTGGAACGAATGCTTATTAGATGCGAACAATCAAATCTAGTTCTTAATTGGGAGAAATGTCATTTTATGGTTAAAGAAGGCATCGTTCTTGGTCATAAAATTTCAAAAGAAGGAATTGAAGTGGATAGAGCTAAAGTAGATGTAATTGCTAAACTTCCACATCCCACCAATGTTAGAGGAGTTAGGAGTTTTCTAGGGCATGCCAGTTTTTACCGACGTTTCATAAAAGATTTTTCTAAAATTGCCACTCCTATGAATAAACTCCTAGAAAAGGATGCTCCATTCATCTTTTCAGATGAGTGTATCAAATCTTTTAATATTCTTAAAGAGAAACTCACTAATGCGCCGATCATGATAACACCAAATTGGAATCTACCATTTGAACTAATGTGCGATGCAAGTGATTTTGCAATGGGAGCCGTTTTAGGACAAAGGATTGAAAAACGATTTCAACCTATATATTATGCTAGTAAGACGTTACAAGGAGCACAAACGAACTATACAACTACTGAAAAAGAACTCCTTGCTATTGTCTTTGCTTTTGACAAATTTCGATCATATCTCGTTCTAGCAAAAACGGTGGTCTATACCGACCATTCTGCTCTTAGATACCTATTTTCAAAACAAGATGCTAAACCAAGATTAATCCGTTGGATCTTACTATTACAAGAGTTTGATATTGAAATCCGAGATAAAAAAGGAGCAGAAAATCTCGCCGCTGATCATCTTTCTCGTCTTGAAAATCCCGAATTAGAAGTTCTAAATGAATCGGCCATACAAGACAACTTTCCTGATGAATATCTATTGAAGATAGATTATAATGAAATCCCATGGTTTGCAGACTATGCAAACTATTTAGTATGTGGATTCCTTGAAAAAGGATTATCGTACCAAAAACGAAAGAAATTCTTCAGTGATATAAAATACTTTTTTTGGGAAGATCCACATATGTTTAAAAGTTGTCCCGATGGAATAATACGCCGATGTGTATTTGGAGATGAAGCTAGTAAAATTTTAAACCATTGTCACACAGGACCAACAGGAGGGCATTATGGGCCTCAACTAACAGCAAGAAAAGTTTATGATGCTGGATTCTATTGGCCTACAATTTACAAAGACGCACACCTTCTTTGCAAATCCTGTGATGCTTGTCAAAGGGCCGGAAAAATAAGTCAACGTGATGAAATGCCACAAAATGTCATTCAAGTATGTGAAGTATTTGACATTTGGGGTATTGACTTTATGGGTCCATTTCCAAAATCTCATAATAATCTATATATACTCGTAGCCATTGATTATGTATCTAAATGGGCGGAAGCACAAGCTCTCCCAACTAACGATGCACGAGTTGTAGTCAACTTTTTAAAAAGTCTTTTTGCAAGGTTTGGAACACCGAAAGCTTTAATAAGTGATCGGGGTACTCATTTCTGTAATAATCAACTTGAGAAAGTTCTTAAAAGATATGGAGTAACTCATAAAATCTCCACCGCATATCATCCACAAACAAGTGGACAAGTTGAAAATACTAACCGAGCTTTAAAACGTATTCTAGAGAAAACCGTAGGATCAAATCCGAAGGAATGGTCCATTAAATTGGAGGATGCACTCTGGGCTTTTAGAACAGCCTACAAAACTCCAATTGGAACCACACCTTTTAGACTTGTTTATGGAAAAGCATGTCATCTTCCAGTAGAAATTGAACACAAAGCATTCTGGGCTTTGAAGACATGTAATCTTGATTTACATGATGCCGGACGTCTACGATTAAGTCAACTAAACGAATTAGAAGAATTAAGACATGAAGCATACGAAAATTGGTTAATCTATAAAGAAAGAACGAAGAAATGGCATGATAAAAGAATCACAAGTTCAAAAGAATTTAAAGAAGGAGACAGAGTTCTTCTTTTCAATTCACGATTCAAGCTATTTCCTGAAAAATTGAAATCAAGATGGTCTATACCATTCATAGTCAAAAGAGTTTTCCCATACGGAACGATAGAATTAATAAATTCAAATGGGATTGAATTTAAAGTTAATGGTCACAGAGTTAAACATTACATACATGGTCCGATGGAAGAAGACAATGAAGTTAATCACAATTTCGATACCACATCTAACTAAGTATAGGGGATTTATGTATTTCTGTTAGAGTTAGATTGTCTGTTTTCGTGTAGTTCTCAAAAATGGAACCCGAACGGTCTTTCCCTAGCAGACCCTAAAGAACTAGTCTTCTCCCCCCATTCTGAATTTTTATTTTTTTAGGAAATGAAGACTGCCTGTGAACTAAACCATGGTCTAATGCTACACGCTTTGATCACTAAACGTAATAATGACACACTTCCGAGTGAAATAGTATCAGTAATCAGAGAAAGATTGGACGGAGTTAGAAAAGAATCCAGATGCGAAGATAATAAGTTACAATTTGGTAAAGGAAAATCAAAATCCGCAGCGAAAAGAAGAGCACGACACCTAGAAAGATGTCACAAATGCGGAAAATGGTCACATAGAGGTAAATGTTCAAATAATCAAACCTATTCAAACACCGAATTTGTTACTTTATGCAGAGACGGACCGTTCAAATGTTTAGAAGAAAAAACACTGAATGCTCGAGGTTACGCCTATGTAGCAATGGAAAACCAATTAAACCGACTATCTTATGAATGGGATAGATCATATAACTAAGAAATCTATTTCACAGGTATGTTTGTACAGTTTTTATTTTTTTATTTTTATTTTTAACCTTTTGATAATAAACGCTAATTTGTTCGCTATAAAGTATTAAATTGGTATTGAATAAAATTAGGTTTGGCGACCGAAATTATTGATATCATTCAAAAATTTATTACATCACTGCGAAATTTAACGTTTATTCTTAAGGTATAAATATCTTTAATCAATCAACCCAAAATATTTCAAAAATTCGTCATGAGTTAAATTAGGTCTTGGAACCGAAATTACTTTACCGAAAAGAGGGGCGCATATTTTTGATAATATTTGATTGATTAAAGTGTGACAACCCGGAAATTTCCAACCAAATTTAAACTTTAATCTTTATATGTTTTCGACACGATAAGCAATATTTGTTAAGTTAAATTTCAAGAATTTTAAACTATGTTCATACATTCATTCAACCTCGACCAAGTTCCAACAATTCATGAACCATTAAACGAATATGATTATATATGTATGTGTGTATATATATTATAACTTGAAACGTAAACAAAATATTAGATTAAATATTTTATATGATTGTATCTGCTTCAAAATGTTTATCAATAGAATTAGAAGATAAGATCAAATGATTGAATTATCAGATATATTGAATTATGATTATAAATATCTGTTGAAAGGCCCACGTTGATTTGAGAAATCTTTCCATTTTAACAATATTCGGAAAATGGTAAAGTGATTCATAAATAAGAACAAATTGTCAATCATTGAGAACTAGACAAAGGATAGTGGAAGATTGAATCTCATAAAGAATTGATTGATCTATTTAGTTTCAAACGTACAAAAACGTTTTCAGTTTAAAAAGAACTTTATTATTAAAACGTATATAACTTTTATAAATATCTAGAACCACTTTTGACAACTCATTACTTAAATAGTATGATAAAGATAACGATATTTATATTTTATTTTATTAAATATATATAACGATTTAAATTAATATTATATATATTTATACGCGTATTATACGTACATAGTTTTATACTTTTACTATACTTAAACTTTACCTTTACTTTATTTTTACTTTAATAATTCACTTTAATAATTCATACTTTAATAATTCACTTTAATAATTCATACTTTAATAATTCACTTTAATAATTCATACTTTAATAATTCACTTTAATAATTCATACTTTAATAATTCACTTTAATAATTCAAAAATCTATTATAAATAGAATTCAATAGGTTTCATTATTTCATAGAAACTTGAAAATATTTTTCTCTAAACTCTCTCAATCGATTTACATATATATATTTACTCCGTATTATTTCAAGATATTATTAGTATACATAAAATATTACGACGGAGTGCTGTCCGAGTGGTTTCGAAATTGTTTTTCGAGTAGGATAGGATTAAGGAAATTATGGGTTATAGCTATGGAGGTGATTGAGTATGGTTCATGGGTATGCTCGTGAGGTCAATATAGTGTTTATCATTTCCGTTGCGTCTACGTACCTTTCCTGCAATATTGAATCTCAATATTGATACGTGAGTACTCATAATTTAACTTTTACATACTAATAGTGTATCCCTGACTAGTGCTCGAGTATTTAGGATTATGCATGCTTGTACTTTTGATATTGCCCTTAGACAGGTTAGGTTGAATCTTGAATTAGTTACACTTGCGGTTGAGATAAGGTATAAGATATGCATGTCCTTGGAAAGCTAGCGAAAAATTAAGAACTTTTCCTTTAGATATCGAATGGTTTCGATGAACGGATTAGAAGTTATAATCAATTGAATTTTCGATATTTTTATTAAAAATGATTATTATTATCGTCGTTTTTATCGTCGTTCTAGTTTTATCTTATTATTATGATTATTATTATCTTTATCAATAAAAGGGATTTATCATTAAAAATTATTATTTTTTTTATTATTACTATCGTTATTATCGTTAAAGTTATAATTAGTATTATTATTATTATCCAATTATTATTATTATTATTGTTAGTATTATTATTATTATTATCATTATTAATATATATAGCATTATTTAAAAATGGTTATTGTTATTGTTATTATTATTATTACTATATTATCATTAAGATAATTATTAGTATTATCGTTAATAATGTTATAGTAACTATCATTACTAATATTAGTGTAATTAAAACAAATATTTGTAACACCTAATTATTTTGATTACTATTATTATCATTATTACGAACACGATATAAAAGACGATTAAAAGCTATTAAACGAAACGATTAGGAAATAATGGGTAAGAGTATCATGATGAAATTAAAATATTATAAGATATTGATTTAGATAAAATTATTGTTCTTATTATTTTTATCATTACTAATATTATTAAAATTATCGTTAGTATTAAAACTATCATTTTAACAAAAATTATCATTTTAATTGAAATGTCATTGTTACTATAAAATATCATTATTATTATTATTTTAAATAGAATTATTATTTTAAAGATAATATTAAAAATTATCGTAAATATTAAAGTTATCATAATTGGAATTATCGTTTTATCATAATGTCATCTTAGTAATTATAAATATTGATATTTTTATAATAATAATTATTATTACAAAATAATACAACTTTTACTTACTATCATTATAGATATTATTTTATCAAATAAATATTTGATACAAACATATTTTACTACGTGTAATAACTTACTTTAATAATACGTATCATATTATCTTTATAATATTAAATGAACCCTATAAATTTTATTACTTAATATATATAAAAGTATATTTTATTATATAAATATAATATAAAATTTTATTTATTAATAAATAAATTATATTATTTACTCTAATAAATCTTTTAAAAATATTTAAAAATATAAAACGACGATATTTAAACTATATATTAATCATGTATAAATTTTTGGAAATTATTTTGAGTCAAATTTACTTTTGTTGACTTTTGCATATTAGTCTCGAGCATTAGGATTGTGGTACACTATGACTTGACCTAATTCGTTAGACAAATATTGACCAACACATAAATATATATAATTAATTTAGGTTCGTGAATCCGAGGCCAACCTTGCACTTGTTCAATGACGTTATATGTATTTTTACTACGAAATACAGTATGGTGAGTTTCATTACTCCCCTTTTAAATGCTTTTGCAATATATATTTTTGGGACTGAGAATGCATGCGCTTTTATAAATGTTTTACGAAATAGACACAAGTAATCGAAACTACATTATATGGTTGAATGATCGAAATCGAATATGCCCCCTTTTTATTAAGTCTGGTAATCTAAGAATTAGGGAACAGACACCCTAATTGACGCGAACTCTAAAGATAGATCTATCGGGCCCAACAAGCCCCATCCAAAGTACCGGATGCTTTAGTACTTCGAAATATATATCATGTCCGAAGGAGGATCCCGGAATGATAGGGGATATTCTATATGCGTATTGTGAATGTCGGTTACCAGGTGTTCAATCCATATGAATGATTATTTTTTGTCTCTATGCATGGGACGTATATTTATGAGAACTGGAAATGAAATTCTTGTAGTCTATTAAAATGATGGAAATAAATGATTATGATAAACTAATGAACTCACCAACCTTTTGGTTGACACTTTAAAGCATGATTATTCTCAGGTGTTAAATAAATCTTCCGCTGTGCATTTGCTCATTTTAAAGATATTACTTGGAGTCTTTCATAGCATATTTCGAAGAACGTTGCATTCGAGTCATTAAGTTCATCAAAGATTATTATTAAATCAATTTATAGTTGGATAGTGGATATTATGAAATGGTATGCATGCCTGTCAATTTTTGATGTAAAGAAAGATTGTCTTTTAAAAACGAATGCAATGTTTGTAAAATGTATCATATAGAGGTCAAATACCTCGCAATGTAATCAACTATTGTGAATCGTTTATAATGTATATGAACGGGTCCTTTCAGTTGGTATCAGAGCGGTGGTCTTAGCGAACCAGGTCTGCATTAGTGTGTCTAATTGATAAGTCGATAGGATGCATTAGTGAGTCTGGACTTCGACCGTGTCTGCATGTCAAAAGTTTTGCTTATCATTTTGTGTCGAAAATTAACTACTTATCATCCTCAGCAAATTACCTGCTTATCATTTTTAGTCTAAGACACGTCTTGCTGCATTGATTGCATGAATAATGTATAGACAAAAATTCATATCTTAGCATATCTCCTAAATCATATCTTATCGTATCTGTTACTTTAAACTTTGCCTGACATATCCCGCAAAGTCCTCCGTAATCTACGAAATCTTTTGATCTATATATATATATATATATATATATATATATATATATATATATATATATATATATATATATATATATATATATATATATATATATATATATATATATTCTATGTAATTAGAATACCATCCGTTAGCCAAAATCATTTCATATCGAAAAAAAAATCCTTTATCCAATCGTACGAAACGGAATTCGTCATCAGTTCAAGTCACTCAGATTCTGAAATGGAATCCCATTCAAGCTCCGAAAGCAGTGTGACCGGAATAGATCAACCAATTAGTCATCACCTATTCTGGATGAATTGGGGATGGGTTCGTAGCCTCCTCAATCATTGGAGACAAGAAGAAGGTGATCCCTTCCATCCACCACATTGCCCTCTTAACGAAGAACCTAAAGCACTTACCGGCAAACCTGTCCGAAACACCATTTTGTCGCTCATTTCCAGAGTATCTCGTCACGATTATATACTACATCAAATTCTAGATTTTATTTATCCGCTCGTTCCGACCGACAATCATCCTGGAATAATAGAAGAAGTCAACGAACTTCGCGCTCGGGTAGTGGCTTTGGAGAATATGGTGCAGAGATTACAAACACCAGCAGCACCAGCAGCATAACCAGTACCACCATCATCAACGCCAGCAGTACCATTACCACCTCCAACCACAACCGCGTTGTAAACCTCAACTTCAAAATCTGTCCCACGAGCATCAACGTCATACGCACCATAGATACCAAGGAGTACCAAAAACAATAACTGACGAAGTATTAATTCATAACTTCATTGGAGAAATATTCCGCCGTGATTATATAATCTCTAAAGTCTTAGAGATTATCTAATCTAGCCCTAACCATAAATCAGTTAAGCGAACCAAAATGATAGAAGGAAGAGTAGAAACCCTGACAAAAATGGTGTGTGATTAACAAGTTAAACTTGTTTTACCAACAGCATCAACAGTACCGTTAACGTCACCAGCATCGTCAGTTCAGTCAACATCAGAATCAACAACACCTATAACATCACAAACTCCGTCAGTTCAAGAATCACTGTGGACATCATTACGAATCAATAACGTGTATATTGTATCAACAAGTTATGAAGAATTAACTCATTCCCTCTGAAGAAATTATATATATATTATATATATATATATATATATATATATATATATATATATATATATATATATATATATATATATATATATATATATATATATATATATATATATATATATATATATTTTTGAAATAAAAAATAAATCTTTCCGTGCTAAGCTATTGTGTGTGAATCTTAACTACTCAGTTAATTCATATTACAAATATGAAATAATGTACGTCCTTCGGCAGCAACTTAACCAGCGTTAACTACAATCTCTGTCGCAATTCAACAAATTCCAATTCATAATAAATCAAGTATATATTTGATTTTACACTTTTATCATCGATGTACCCGAAACTTTTTAGATAACATCATTCGTACTTTACGAAATTCACAAGAATTCCAAGAACTGAACATCATACATCAACAAATAACGAAGTATTGATTCATAATTTCAATGTCATTAAAGAAATACTGCATAAAAGTTATGTACTTTTAAAAGCCTTTAGAGAATATTCAATTCTAGTTTCAACCGTAAATCAAATGAGTTTAATTTAACATTAACTCATTAAATCTATGTTACATCTGAAGAAAATATACATATATATATTTTTTCATAAAGACTGTAATAAAATTCTTTTGTACAAAATATTAATTGTGAAATTTTTTTTAACGGGTAGGTAATACCCGAGAGATATATAAATTCACAATTAATATGTTACATTCTTCGAATCTGATTCAGCAAATCATCCATTATACTCCCTGCTTTCACAATAATATACATTCTTTTATAGAAATCAAAACAACTATACTCATTCAAAATTTAATTACATATTCTGATTTTGAAATCTCAAAATTCAACTTGAGATATGACCAAAATAATCACTCTTAGATCCTTACATCTTTCACAAGCTATATTTTGACTTCAAAACTGTGTTAGAATATCAAATGTATGTTAACGATTACAATCTGTGTTCAAACCCTTCGAAAATTTTTGAAGACACTTCGAATGATGAGCAATCGAGATGATGATCCAACCACATGTTACCCACAGTTATGTACCCGAAAAACTCTTGAAACCAAAGTAAAAGTTTAAACAACGTATCCGCGTCAGATTCTTTGTCATTTATTAGCAAAAATAACTTGGCGACTCCTATTCAAAGTAGCCAGTTTTGTCACAGCTCCAGCAAGTCAACTTCGACTTTTCAGTCAGACTAACCTTATTATAACCTTGAGATATACACCATCGTTACCAGTGAACCTTTTACATTCCACCAAATTATTAGCAGATGTACCAACAACTTCATTACCCTTTGACTTTAGCCTCTCCAAAAAGTCATTATAATTATTTATTGAAACCCCATCATTTACTCATTCGCATCTTGTAATGAGAATTGCCATACGAATCATTGGGAATTAGCAATCAGTATTTTGAAATCTCGCAGCATGTCTACGCCAACAGTTATATGTGTATATATAATGTCTATCTTCTGGACTTAATTTGAATGTGAAGTTTCTGAAAAACACTCCGAACTACGAATTGGTTCTCCGAAAATGGAAAAAATGTTGATGAAGCAGCAAAAACTATAAACGACTTTAAATGGTAAAAGCTGGATGATAATGATGAAGTGTGCTGGCAAAACGCAGAAAAAGAGAAGTTTTGGAACTGAAAAACGGATTGAGCAAAGTAGGAAGGAGGCTGTGGACAAATTACAAAGACTGAACCTGACTTCAAAGGATCCAAATGATTCAGTATATACTGAAGTCATTAATGAATACCTTGCTACTGACTCTAAACCCCTGCGGACAATATTCTTCATCATCATCTGATATTAGAAATTCTAAAATATCATCATATCTTTCATTATAAATATCCTCCATATTTCTGAAGATATTTTCTTAATTTTTCTTATTTGAAATCATTTACCTCTTCGCGCTATCTGTATTACATCATAAAAGAAACTATTTTAGTTTCTAAATTCTGAAACATTCAAGTTTAGAAATAGGAATATTTTGAAGTAGTATTGGAAACTGAAGCATGAGTTAGTATAATATAATGACACTTGATCAACGTGATTATATTACAGTAATTCATGCTGAGTTTCTAAATGGAATATGATGATTCACATATCATAACATCATCATGTGCCATGTTATACGACTCTTGTATTCTATTTAACCTCTAAAATATCAAGAAAATATTTCTTGATGATTCGGCCTTTTCCAAGGTATTCTAGTAATTTGACAAGTCAAGATCGTGCCATCACAATTTCCTTCCTAGAACATTAACAATGTTCATTCCGAAATTCATATCTGTGAATTCTGGACCATTACAAGCGGTGCTTAATCGCAAGAAGAAGAAACGAAAGGACAAAACTCCGAAATAGAAATTGGGGTATAAATTGCAGCAAATAAAAGAGAGCATTAACTGTGAATGATAATGATTATAGAAGACAGAAGCAGAGACTTTGAAATATAAGGGAACATATAAAGCCCAACGACAAACCAGAAATTATAAACCATATATATCGATGCATATAGCAATATAAAGACACGGGAGAACTAGAAATACTATAAACCCAAGAGTATAGTAGAAGTAAATAGATTCTTCCTGCACTAGATGAAAAAGAAGAATGACCGATATGAAAGTTAGAAGTATATCGAGAATCAGAACTGGATGGAGCATATTGATGAATACTTTAAAATATGAGTTGAGGGGGAAAGAATATAAGGTGATGAAACATGACTAGGAACTTAGAAATCAATAGATTTAACTCACACAATGGTGGAATAAGTGAATCAAACCCTCTAGTGAATAGGTTAAGTTTTTTTGATTAATTTAGTCAAACCACAACTAAATCAAGTGTGATTAGATCAACACCTAGAGCTATTATTCACCACCTGGGTGATTTGGACTAAGAGAGAATCAGATGAGCTCACTAGATCTGAGTGTGTGTAACAAATGAGAGGCTTAACTTAAAATGAAGAACATAAGACTTTATATAGCCCTGCTATTGACTCACCCATACGATTCATTCATCACACATACAAGTTGGCTTCATCAGCCGTACGGGTGATCACTCACTCGTGTCTTCTCATTTAGGTTGTAATTGTGACTTAGGTCAGCATCAACCGTGCGTATGAGCCTGTCAGCCGTACTAGTGAGGCTTCACTCGTACGTCTGACTAAGTCTAACATAGTCAAACATCTAAATCTCGTTTCTGCAGTTCCTGTAACCACATACAAACACGGATAGGATAATAACGAGCAGTCATGGTGGCCTGTAAATTGTTGTACCTGCAATAGACGTGGGTAGATGTCTAGGGACTTGCATAAAATGCATCAACAGAAGGTGTGAGTTGTAAGGAAATGAAGGAGGTGAATTTATAAGAAAATCTCCGACAGAATAATTAAAATGGACGATCGCATTTAAAGCGGATCCTAATTCCCTTGATTACCGGAGAGTCAA
This sequence comes from Rutidosis leptorrhynchoides, assembly GCF_046630445.1. Lineage (NCBI taxonomy): Eukaryota > Viridiplantae > Streptophyta > Magnoliopsida > Asterales > Asteraceae > Rutidosis > Rutidosis leptorrhynchoides. The sequence goes on along the minus strand of NC_092341.1, from coordinate 218,468,540 downwards.
ATCTTATTAAGAAGATTTTCTTCAAATCCCTTGAAATCTGGGAATCAATCATATCTACGTCAAATGATAAGATGAATCTACACTTACTCATTTCACTCTTCTATGTTAGTTTCATTCGTACTCTTCATATAAATGGATTGTTTATCCAAATTATTTGCCGATGATAAAACTCTAATTTTCAGTCCGTATGTATCATGAAAACATACTTATTATCATTCACGACCTTTCCACTCAAATTTCGGGACGAAATTTCTTTAACGGGTAGGTACTGTGACAACCCGGAAATTTCCAACCAAATTTAAACTTTAATCTTTATATGTTTTCGACACGATAAGCAATATTTGTTAAGTTAAATTTCAAGAATTTTAAACTATGTTCATACATTCATTCAACCTCGACCAAGTTCCAACGATTCATGAACCATTAAACGAATATGATTATATATGTATGTGTGTATATATATTATAACTTGAAACGTAAACAAAATATTAGATTAAATATTTTATATGATTATATCTGCTTCAAAATGTTTATCAATGGAATTAGAAGATAAGATCAAATGATTGAATTATCAGATATATTGAATTATGATTATAAATCTCTGTTGAAAGGCCCACGTTGATTTGAGAAATCTTTCCATTTTAACAATATTCGGAAAATGGTAAAGTGATTCATAAATAAGAACAAATTGTCAATCATTGAGAACTAGACAAAGGATAGTGGAAGATTGAATCTCATAAAGACTTGATTGATCTATTTAGTTTCAAACGTACAAAAACGTTTTCAGTTTAAAAAGAACTTTATTATTAAAACGTATATAACTTTTATAAATATCTAGAACCACTTTTGACAACTCATTACTTAAATAGTATGATAAAGATAACGATATTTATATTTTATTTTATTAAATATATATAACGATTTAAATTAATATTATATATATTTATACGCGTATTATACGTACATAGTTTTATACTTTTACTATACTTAAACTTTACCTTTACTTTATTTTTACTTTACTTTAACTTTAATAATTCACTTTAATAATTCATACTTTAATAATTCACTTTAATAATTCACTTTAATAATTCATACTTTAATAATTCATTTTAATAATTCATACTTTAATAATTCACTTTAATAATTCATACTTTAATAATTCACTTTAATAATTCAAAAATCTATTATAAATAGAATTCAATAGGTTTCATTATTTCATAGAAACTTGAAAATATTTTTCTCTAAACTCTCTCAATCGATTTACATATATATATTTACTCCGTATTATTTCAAGATATTATTAGTATACATAAAATATTATGACGGAGTGCTGTCCGAGTGGTTTCGAAATTGTTTTTCGAGTAGGATAGGATTAAGGAAATTATGGGTTATAGCTATGGAGGTGATTGAGTATGGTTCATGGGTATGCTCGTGAGGTCAATATAGTGTTTATCATTTCCGTTGCGTCTACGTACCTTTCCTGCAATATTGAATCTCAATATTGATACGTGAGTACTCATAATTTAACTTTTACATACTAATAGTGTATCCCTGACTAGTGCTCGAGTATTTAGGATTATGCATGCTTGTACTTTTGATATTGCCCTTAGACAGGTTAGGTTGAATCTTGAATTAGTTACACTTGCGGTTGAGATAAGGTATAAGATATGCATGTCCTTGGAAAGCTAGCGAAAAAATTAAGAACTTTTCCTTTAGATATCGAATGGTTTCGATGAACGGATTAGAAGTTATAATCAATTGAATTTTCGATATTTTTATTAAAAATGATTATTATTATCGTCGTTTTTATCGTCGTTCTAGTTTTATCTTATTATTATGATTATTATTATCTTTATCAATAAAAGGGATTTATCATTAAAAATTATTTTTTTTTATTATTACTATCGTTATTATCGTTAAAGTTATAATTAGTATTATTATTATTATCCAATTATTATTATTATTATTGTTAGTATTATTATTATTATTATCATTATTAATATATATAGCATTATTTAAAAATGGTTATTGTTATTGTTATTATTATTATTACTATATTATCATTAAGATAATTATTAGTATTATCGTTAATAATGTTATAGTAACTATCATTACTAATATTAGTGTAATTAAAACAAATATTTGTAACACCTAATTATTTTGATTACTATTATTATCATTATTACGAACACGATATAAAAGACGATTAAAAGCTATTAAACGAAACGATTAGGAAATAATGGGTAAGAGTATCATGATGAAATTAAAATATTATAAGATATTGATTTAGATAAAATTATTGTTCTTATTATTTTTATCATTACTAATATTATTAAAATTATCGTTAGTATTAAAACTATCATTTTAACAAAAATTATCATTTTAATAGAAATGTCATTGTTACTATAAAATATCATTATTATTATTATTTTAAATAGAATTATTATTTTAAAGATAATATTAAAAATTATCGTAAATATTAAAGTTATCATAATTGGAATTATCGTTTTATCATAATGTCATCTTAGTAATTATAAATATTGGTATTTTTATAATAATAATTATTATTACAAAATAATACAACTTTTACTTACTATCATTATAGATATTATTTTATCAAATAAATATTTGATACAAACATATTTTACTACGTGTAATAACTTACTTTAATAATACGTATCATATTATCTTTATAATATTAAATGAACCCTATAAATTTTATTACTTAATATATATAAAAGTATATTTTATTATATAAATATAATATAAAATTTTATTTATTAATAAATAAATTATATTATTTACTCTAATAAATCTTTTAAAAATATTTAAAAATATAAAACGACGATATTTAAACTATATATTAATCATGTATAAATTTTTGGAAATTATTTTGAGTCAAGTTTACTTTTGTTGACTTTTGCATATTAGTCTCGAGCATTAGGATTGTGGTACACTATGACTTGACCTAATTCGTTAGGCAAATATTGACCAATACATAAATATATATAATTAATTTAGGTTCGTGAATCCGAGGCCAACCTTGCACTTGTTCAATGACGTTATATGTATTTTTACTACGAAATATAGTATGGTGAGTTTCATTACTCCCCTTTTAAATGCTTTTGCAATATATATTTTTGGGACTGAGAATGCATGCGCTTTTATAAATGTTTTACGAAATAGACACAAGTAATCGAAACTACATTATATGGTTGAATGATCGAAATCGAATATGCCCCCTTTTTATTAAGTCTGGTAATCTAAGAATTAGGGAACAGACACCCTAATTGACGCGAACTCTAAAGATAGATCTATCGGGCCCAACAAGCCCCATCCAAAGTACCAGATGCTTTAGTACTTCGAAATATATATCATGTTCGAAGGAGGATCCCGGAATGATAGGGGATATTCTATATGCGTATTGTGAATGTCGGTTACCAGGTGTTCAATCCATATGAATGATTATTTTTTGTCTCTATGCATGGGACGTATATTTATGAGAACTGGAAATGAAATTCTTGTGGTCTATTAAAATGATGGAAATAAATGATTATGATAAACTAATGAACTCACCAACCTTTTGGTTGACACTTTAAAGCATGTTTATTCTCAGGTGTTAAAGAAATCTTCCGCTGTGCATTTGCTCATTTTAAAGATATTACTTGGAGTCTTTCATAGCATATTTCGAAGAACGTTGCATTCGAGTCATTAAGTTCATCAAAGATTATTATTAAATCAATTTATAGTTGAATAGTGGATATTATGAAATGGTATGCATGCCTGTCAATTTTTGATGTAAAGAAAGATTGTCTTTTAAAAACGAATGCAATGTTTGTAAAATGTATCATATAGAGGTCAAATACCTCGCAATGTAATCAACTATTGTGAATCGTTTATAATGTATATGAACGAGTCCTTTCATAAAGTGGGATAAAAAGCCAAAAAGATTTTTAATTTTATTTTTACCATGTTTTTAAAATTAATATATAAATCTTAAATTAATATTGTAAACTTTGTAAAATCAATATATTTAAAATTGTAAATATTTGAAAAATTAATATAAGTTTGGTGTGAATTTATAATATAAATTTTTAAATTAAGTTTGGTGTGAATTTTTAATTTTTAAAATATGAATTTTTAATTTTATGCATTTCAAATTTTAAGTTTGGTGTGAATTTTTAATATTAATTTTGAATTTTATATTTAAGTTGTGTGAATTTAAAAACAAAAATTTACTTTATCTCATTAAGTTAAAAATATGATTTTTAAAACTCGTCGTAAGTTGAAGACTAGGTCGTTGAACCGAAATTGCTTTACCCGAGGGAGGAACGAGAACTTTTATTATCATTATTTTTAATCTTATTGAATTAAAGTATGTCAAAAACATTAAAAAAAAACTAAAAAAATCTAAGCTTTTAAAACAATCGCTTGAAAAAGACAAATTTTAAAATTTTGTCGAAGGACGGACTAGGACATCGATCCGAAACGACCTCGTCCTAAATAACAAGGGAAACAAAATTTTAAAATTAATTACTTAATTGTTTTAATTAGTATAAGATATATAAAAAAAAATACAAACTCCGCGACTCGCGGAGTTTGATGGGTCAAACACCGCGACTCGCGGAGGGACCGAAATACCGAAAAAAAATAAAATGCCGGAACAGCTCAGTTGCACACCACAGCACAGAAAATACTGCGAAAACAAACCGCAAAAACCCGAAAAAACACCCCCAAATTCACAATTTTTGACCGTTAATCATCAAATCTTTTACTAAAATCATCTTGAGAAGGATGCTATCAAGAAATTACTCAAGAAAAACGGTAAATTTCTACACCTAAACACCATTTAATCCGAAAATTAGTGTTCTTGAGCAATTTTTTCCCCAATTTGATTTTGATGCTTTTTAGTGTAATTATGCTTAAATTATTTATGTATTATGCTTGTATAACCTAGATTGATGCTATTTAACATGATTAGAAGCCTTAAACTTCAAATTTTGAGTAATCTAGGGTTTGTGTTCTTGAGCAAGTTTGGGGCTTTTTGATATAAATAGGTTATGGCCGATTTTTGTCATGAATTGTTGCTAAATTAAGTAGTGTAACATGTTTAGGTAGTTAAATGATCCAAACTTTGAGCCTAAACATGATTTTGAGAATTAAAGTGGACTTTTTCAAGTCTAAAATTCATGAACTTGATTTTTGAAAGATAATGCCATTTGAAACTTGTTTAATTGCTAGTAATGATTATTTTGACCTGTTATTTGAGTTAAATGCTTATGAACTTGGCGAACATTTTCGTATATGCTTATTTGAAAAAGTGTAGATTTGATGAAAATATGAAAATGAGCTTAAGTTTGATATAAATTGATCATGTCATTGTAATTATTTTGATTGATGATTTTGCTGACACTAATGCATATTTGGATGCACAAAAATTGTGTTTGATGTGTTTTGCAGACTGAAAGGGGTGAATCTTCATCCCAAGCTCGCAATGCTCCTGCTGAAAATGCGGAACAACAGGAGGTGGATAACTACTACAAACAAGATATACCTCATCCAGTCATGACATTTTCTGATATGCACTTGGAAGATTTGCACCCTAACCTGAGATTTGACAGACTTTGGATAGATTATCCAAAATACCAAAGGGGTTTGCATACTCTTCATTCTAAAGTTGTTGAGGTACCTAGGGTCATAGAATGGGGACCATTAGAAGCTGTAGAATTGGCCGGGCCAATTAGGGAATTACTTGCACAGAGGTATGGTAATTCTACTTTTAACGACTGGGTACGTTTATTCACCATGCGTAGACCTGTATATAAAGTATGGTGTAAAGAATTGTTGTGTAGTATAGAATTAAATGATCGGGTAGCTAGTTTAACCGATTGATCTTTTATTAGATTTTTGTTAGGAGGTTGGATGCACCACATGTCTTTACTAGACATGGCTCAGGCTTTACGTATATATACGCCTGAGGAGTTAGCATCTGCCGATTGTAGAGGGTTGATACTAAATGGTAGAAAGATAGATGAAAATTTTGATACATATGGTGTATGGAGTCAAATGACAAGCCATCACCGATTCAAAGGGGGAAATTACTCTTATTTGGATATAGATAGAGCTGAATTAAGAGTAATTCATAGGTTTTTAGCTAATTCGATTACACAAAGAGGTAAGAACAAGGAAAAGGTAAATGAACAGGATTTGTTTTACCATATGTGTATTCGAGACCCACAAAGCGCTGTAAGTATACCTTATTGTGTGAGTTATTATTTATCAGCTATGGTTAGGGGATGAGACCGCATAGCATAATAGGAGGTAGTATATTTATTACTTTGATTGCTGAATATCTCGGTGTGGATATAAGTCGGGGAGGATTATTAGTCGAAGAACCAGAACCCCGCGATACAATAGGTTTAAATGTATACCATGGTGCGAAAGTTTTGAAGAGGCGAAATAACGCCGCAGTACAATACCATGGTAGACATCCACAGGTTGAGAGAAACCAACAGCAAGGTAATGTAGGAGGGGGAAATGAAATGCAAGAAATGCAAAGGTTTATAGCTTCACAGGAGTACGAAAATGCTAGACATAGAGCATTTGAAGATTGGCAAGTTCATCAAAACCAAATCATAGCTTATTGCCAACATATAGGTAGAAACTATATTCCTACTCCAAAGCCCATATTCCCTCCCTGGTCTATAGAGATTCAACCACCGTATCCTACGTATAACCCAGCCAAAGCATTTTATAGCACCTATGGTTATGCATGGAACCCCTACTGGTATCAGTATCATCCCTAGTCTACTTAGTTTTATTTATTTTGTAATTTGTAATGTTGATACGTTTAATACTTATGTTAATATTGTAATAGTTTTTATAATTTTCTAACTTTTATTCTTAGATTTTAATAATTTTTGAATGTGGGGTAATATACCAAACTTCAAAAATATGTATATATGTTTGCAGATTATCTTATGTACACAACAGGGTAAAACAACGCATTTTCAAAGACTGGCATTAAGTTCAGCAAAAGCAACTAATTTTGACGACAAGATGCAAAATATATGTGAAATAACAACAAGACGGAATAAACAAATGATATGCACCATTTATCATTCAGCAAGCAAACACAAATATGTTTGGAAACTTTGGTAAAATTTAATCATTTTCACACAAATCACCCTCAATAATTTAAATTGTTACTGATTTCTTGCAAATGAGGGCATTGCAAGATCTTAAGTGTGGGAAGGGGTTAAATTCTTTCGGATTTTAAAATTTTTACTTTATACACTTGGTTACCATTAGAAATACTAGTAAAGTAGTAGTTGTATTAGAATCTAGTGCTCTCTGATAATAAAGAACAGCCCTAGTCTTATATACTGACTACCCAATTCTAGTAAAATTTTTCAAAATTTTCAATTAAATGAACTCAAAATCATGTTTATACATATTTATGAATGATAAAACTAGGTTTTAACACCGAAATTATTGTTACCTCGGAAAGGACATAAATTGATAAACAAACCAAAATGTTAAAATTCATTTAAAATAGAATAGAGGACAATAAAAAGGAAAATAAAAGCCAAGTGTGGGAAAATTCTCCAAGTTATTCAAAACATATGTCACATATTTTTGTACAAATAACTGAAAATACTTTTGCTTTGGACCAAACTAAACTGCTTTACCCGATGAAAGAAAAGAAGAGATGGATCTACACGATGAATCAATCCCATCATTAAAAGGAAGTAAAGTCTTCCGAAAAAGAAACGCGCTTCTTGATTTAGGTCAGGAAGTTGTCGTCCAGACCAACTGTAGGTTGACAAAAAACCTAGAAAAGTCATCACTAAAATCAGCAGAAAATCCACGGACCTCAGCATTAAACAGGGTCGCCAAGTGGTCAGATTTATCCTAACCATGAGAAGGTTTTATCTCGTACAATGGGGGGGCACCATGCAAATTAGCTGGATAAGACTAATGAATCAAATCCCCAAAAAGGATAATCTCCTTAAAAGATCAAAAATCAGCCTTTAAGCCTGATATTACTCAATCCTTGAGATTGGCCTTAAAGATTGAGAATTACAAACTCATGGAATTCAATGATATCTAAACTCGAGCCTGAACGAGAAAATATTTTGATCAAAATTACAAACCGATTTGTTTTCTAAAAACCCATTTTCAATGCGTTCATTACCATTGAACGTAAAATCTTAGGAATTCACCTGGAATTCATTAGGTCACCTGAACCAAATCGGGTGTCAACCGTAAGAACGGTGGTTGCATAGTGGTTAAAGACAGGACCTTGTGCCAAACCTACAAATTATAAGGGTGAGCTTTACTATTGCTCCTACCAAGGATAGTAATTGTGTCTGACACGTTATAGACCATAATTAAAAGCATGTCAGGGGACATTGCCTTAACAGTTGCTTGTTCAACGCTTTCCTTTACAACCGGACGGTAGTTTACCGAAAGGTAATATACGGGACAAGTAAACTGGACGTGTTGCTTTCCAAATACAAGGTTAGCAAGTGGGTGACACAAAACCATAAGTTTTGAGCTAAAATTTTCAAATCTGAAACCCACCAAACCCACAAAAATATTTTGCAAACACCGGTGAAGGGTTATTCCGGAAAACTTATCTAGGGTAAAAACTAGATTTAATTTTCAAAAGATCAAATGTTTTCATAAAGATCCAATTTCCTTAATGGATCTAAATTTTTATAGTCATGTGGGACTGTAAACCATATCGTTACTACCATTGTTTATACCGTCGTATAAAAATCACTGATGTACAAAGTGTGAAGAATAAAGAAGTGATTCTAGTATTTCAAGACGATATTGCTTGAGGACAAGCAACGCTCAAGTGTGGGAATATTTGATAATGCTAAAAACGAACATATATTTCATAGCATTATTCCTCAAGAAAGACAAGCTTTTAGTTGCAATTGTTCTATTTAAAAGTGATATTCGTTTAAATAATAAAAGGTGAAGACAAAAGACAGATTCGACGAATTGAAGACGCAAACGACCAAAAAGCTCAAAAGTACAAAAGACAATCAAAGAGGTTCCAATTATTGATAAGAAACGTCTCGAAATTACAAGAGTACAAGATTCAAAACGCAAAGTACAAGATATTAAATTGTACGCAAGGACGTTCGAAAATCCGGAACCGGGACTAGAGTCAACTCTCAACGCTCGACGCAACGGACTAAAAATTACAAGTTAACTATGTATATAAATATAATATAATATATAATTAATTATATTAATTATATATATATATTATATTTATAAAATAAACCGTCGGTAAACAAAGAGCCAAAATGGAGTGAGCTGTAATTACAAACTCCGCGACTCGCGGAGTTTGAAGGCAAAAGTTGCCGCAAGTCGCGGAGCCCCAAAAACTGAAACTCCCTATAAAATGAAACGAATTCTGATCGCAAAAACCACATAATATATATCCATCCATCTATCTAAACGTATATATTTATATTTATATTTTAATTTTAATTTTAATTTTAATTTTAATCCTAATAATAAGGGTATGTTAGCGAAAGTTGTAAGGGTGTAAGTCGAAATTCTGTCCGTGTAACGCTACACTATTTTTAATCATTGTAAGTTATGTTCAACCTTTGTAATTTAATGTCTCGTAGCTAAGTTATTATTATGCTTATTTAATCTGAAGTAATCATGATGTTGGGCTAATTACTAAAATTGGGTAATTGGGCTTTGTACCATAATTGGGGTTTGGACAAAAGAACGACACTTGTGGAAATTAGACTATGGGCTATTAATGGGCTTTATATTTGTTTAACTAAATGATAGTTTGTTAATGTTAATATAAAGATTTACAATTGGGCGTCCCTATAAATTACCATATACACTCGATCGGACACGATGGGCGGGGTATTTATATGTACGAATAATCGTTCATTTAACCGGACACGGGAATGGATTAATAGCCACTAGAATTATTAAAACAGGGGTGAAATTATGTACAAGGACACTTGGCCTAATTGTTAACAAAGTATTAAAACCTTGGGTTACACTCAGTCGACATCCTGGTGTAATTATTAAACAAAGTAATAAAACCTTGTTACAGTTTAAGTCCCCAATTAGTTGGAATATTTGACTTCGGGTATAAGGATAATTTGACGAGGACACTCGCACTTTATATTTATGACTGATGGACTGTTATGGACAAAAACCAGACGGACATATTAAATAATCCAGGACAAAGGACAATTAACCCATGGGCATAAAACTAAAATCAACACGTCAAACATCATGGTTACGGAAGTTTAAATAAGCATAATTCTTTTATTTCATATTTAATTTCCTTTATTTTATATTTAATTGCACTTCTAATTATCGCATTTTTATTGTTATTGTATTTAATTGCACTTTTAATTATCGTACTTTTTAATTATCGCAAGTTTATTTTATCGCACTTTTATTATTCGCAATTTCATTATCGTTATTTACTTTACGCTTTAAATTAAGTCTTGTATTTATTTATTATTTTACATTTGGTTTTAACTGCGACTAAAGTTTTAAAATCGACAAACCGGTCATTAAACGGTAAAACCCCCCCTTTATAATAATAATATTACTTATATATATATATTTGTATTTTTACAAAAGTAAACTAATATAGCGTTAAGCTTTGTTTAAAGATTTTCCCTGTGAAACGAACCGGACTTACTAAAAACTACACTACTGTACGATTAGGTACACTGCCTATAAGTGTTGTAGCAAGGTTTAAGTATATCCATTCTCTAAATAAATAAATATCTTGTGTAAAATTGTATCGTATTTAATAGTATTTCCTGCTAAAATATAAAGCTATTTTATATACACCTCGCATAACATCAATAATTGTTGATTATTCAAAATCTCCATAATCGGTCATGTTATGGGAATAACATGAATTAAGATTAATGTGAAATTTTGGTTATATTCATTGATGATGAATAGTTAACTTGTTGAGACCAAAATTCATATGTATTCATTGATGATGAATATTGAAATGACCCAACCATGAGATGTCACTACATGGATCGTAGTCAGTAGTGAATCTTTTAGTAATTATGTCTTTGTGTCCTTAGACTTGAGATGCACGCCCGTCTTGATGAGTGTAGCATTGTACTTTGATATGGTTAAACGCTGTCCTGAATAAGACTGTTATAAAGGCCATTATTGGGTATAATGTAAAGCTCGTGATAGACACGTGTATGCAATATAGGATTTGTTCCTCTAAAATATTTGGAGTTAGATACTTTATGAGCTCCTCGATGAATGAATAAGATATTTGTGTGGCCGCACCCAGATGTAATTAAGATGATACTTAATTAATTTGGTGATCTAATTCAGATCCAAAATCGAGAAACAAAATTGTTAAACAAATGAGAATGACCGATGATCTATATCTCAAGTTTAACTAAAGTATCTGAAACAAAAGGACGAATGACATTTAAAACTTACTATAAACAGTTTCGAGAAACTACCCTCACATGAATTTGGGGACAATGACGTGTTGCTAGACGCTTACCATTGTTTGTATAGTTACTTGGTATTGTGCCATGCACAAGTGGGAGTCTGTATGATTAATGTGCAAGGTACAACATATAACTATATGGCCAACTTCATTTGAGCCTTTGGGGTCACACACATATACACCGAGACGTCAAATAAAATATATATATGATGTATATATATATATTACTCAAGTAACAAAATAGTAAATCGAAATTAATTCATTTACTATTCATATGAATAGTAAATGAAACGAAATTAATTAATTTACTATTCATATGAAAGCGACATGATAGAAATTATTAATTATAAGTTACATAACATACTCCTAAAGTATTTGAGAAATACGACTTTATCGTTTAATGAATTTAACACTCCGTATCTTATTTTTATTTCAATATCTTTGTTTTGAAAAAGTTGTTTGTCTTATAAAGGAAAATATATCCGTGATCTAAATTTTTGATTCACTTCACTTTACTTCATATTATATATATGGATGAGAGAATTGAAAAGAGAGTAAGTAAGAAAAATAACATTGTTTCATATGGAGTATCATTTTGAGTCCATAATATTAATCAAAGGTTGATTAATTATTACTTGGGTTTGGACTAGCATCTATTGACGTTGTTTGAAGTGTAGTGTGGACTATCCTAAGAGACGGTCATATTTTTGATAGTAGGTTTCTCTCCTTCAACCAGTTTCTTCAAGAAAGGTATATCGTTTACTCACTTTGTGAATTACATATTTTGACAATTATTAATGGTGTAACTGGATTTTTGGGATCGTTAATCATGTGTATGTTTCATTAAATAAGTGAAAATTTAATCTTGTTAAATTTTGTTCATAAAATTATAAAAGATTATTATTTTAACTATCCGCTGCGTTAATCTGAATTGTTAAAAGTACACACGATTTTTCAACACGGATTAACCTGAAATAACATGTAATCATCTAATTCGATTCACTGTAGAAACAGTTGACTTTTTCTATGAACTTTGACTCCGAAATTCACGATTGATTCTTCGAGTTAAGATCTAAAAAATTTCAGACACATTCACGAACACATAATGAACATATCCACATTTTCAGAATTCTTCAAATGTTTCTGGATCGATCCGAACCTCAAATCAGTTGACGTTTTTTGTATAATGACGAACACGATCTGACTTGCTATGAATCTCAACTTCAAAATTAAAATCTGATGATTGAAGAAGATCCAATAGATGTTAAGGATCATGAGACTAAATTTCGTTTGAATTTATAACCTCACGATAATGAACGCACAACTTTCTGGGTTTGATTCTTGATTCATGATTCCAACTTTTTGGGTTTGAAATATGTGAAATGGGTTTGATTTCACCTATTTAATTTTGAACGGAAATACAAAATGAGTTTGGTTTTTGTGGGTTAACTCATGGATATGAGATGGGTTTAAATTTTGCTTTTCAGAGACATAGATAGTAAATAGATGCTAGGTTAAAGATGAAGGTTAAAATGACGAAATTACCCTCACATGTAAGGCACATGTCAAGGGTTAACGGACATTTTTAACGGAATTTAGACGGAGGGTCTCGGATTGCAAAATATTACAATTTTAAGGACTCGAAAAACCAAAAAAAACTTAAGGGACTCGGATTGCAATTTCGTGTATAATTGAAGGACCAGCGGAGCAAAATAGTCAAGAAAGAAAGTTATAAGGGTGTAAAATAAATTTGGGAGTGAATATGAAAAAATTGAAAATAAGAGACAATATGAAAAATTAACATGGTGGAGGAAAAAGATAGTGGGTCCATAACAATGAAATAAATAATAGGTAGTATACTCCATTTATGACACAAGGGATTTTGAAAATGTGCATAGGGTAATAAAAAAAAAAGAAGCAAATCCGAAGTTTGAAACTTCGGATTTGAGGTACATGGTCAAAAAGCACAAAAACCGAATTTTGAAACTTCGGGTCCACCAAAACCGAAGTTTCAAACTTCGATTTTACCATTTTTGTCCAAAAAATAAATTTACTTTTTCTATTTTTGCAAGTATGCTAAAAAAAATTACTATTAAAAAAAAAAAATCGTAATTACTGTATGTAGAAGTAGTAACGTCACTTGTTTGCTTTTTAAAGAAAAAATTGTACGTATGGTATATTTTTGTTGTATATAATTGTGCTCATTTTTTTGAACTAGTTTTGTTATCATCTGATCTTAATTATAACTTTTTGACTGATAATAATATGTAAAATTGCAAATTCTTCTTCCTTTCAAGAACACATATCATTTTCTTTCGGAAAAATTGATTGAAAATGCATGGAACTTTCACCTTATTCCTATTATATGCATTCAACTTTCAGATCTCCTATTATATGCATTTAACTTTTTAAGTTGTTCTATTGTATGTATTTAACCTGTTATAGCAGATAAACTTCAAGTCACCTCAATTTTTTATATATACAATATTACATCATTGATCCCTCAACTATTGAATGCTAGTCATTAATATTTATTTTTGACGCCATTAGTCCATCATGTTCTATAACTATGTTAAAACATTAATACTTAGCTTGATAATTTAGTAAAACTACGAACTCGCTAACAGATTACTTTTATAAAAGCTAAACAATAACTTTATCAAAACATTAATTCATGATAAAGAATACTACAAATCTAAATCTAAAATGTATACATTACTTCGTGATAAAAAAATGCTACAGACCTTATATGTATGTTATTTTAAACTTCTCCATCATCATCATTATCATCAAAGCAGCTCTAACAAATCGATAACCATATATGAACAAATCGATACTGAACAAATTTTGTGTTCGTGTTCTTCAATATAACCAGATCTGAACCAAATCGATAAACAAATTTAATATAAACACGATCTGGTTTCATCTTTTCATCTCTTCAACTCGCAGATCCAAAATTGAAACTTCTCTATTCGACTTGTTTTCAATCAAAGATAAATGATATTAGATTGATCGGAGTTATAATTATTATTTAACGAGATTCCGTGTTTTCATCGATGGTAGAACCCAGATGGATAGTTAAGTTGTTTTCATCAAATTGACCTAATTAATTAACACAATCAATTAACTTTAACTAAAATCAATCAACACTAACCTCCATTATTATGTTATACATAATTTTATCTAAAAAGTCTGGTGACCAGAATGCAAGCGACGACGCTTGAAAGGAATCGCGTGAAATAAAACCCTAGATGTTACGTAATTGAACTAATGATTGTGGTGATGTGAAGAATATGCTTAAAAAAGAGATGGAGAGTTTTAGTTTTTGCAAATGAAACCAATTTGAATTGAAGGAATTGGATTGAATAGTTGTTCTAAAATTAATTACTTACGGAGTAATGTTTTTATCTATATCTATATCTATATTTATACAATATAATATAAATATAAATTTATGATTTATGATTGTGGGATGAATTTGTTATGAAGTTAAAGTTTAGGAACAAAATAAAAAAAAAAAAAATCCAAATTAAAAGGACTATTTTAGTAATTATTTATACATATAAACCGGTTACCTAATATACAAGTTACTTCAAGTTACTTCATGCATACAATAAAAAAATTTAGGAAGTTCAACGCATACAATAGAAGATATGAAAGTTAGATGCATATAATAGGAATATAGTGAAAGTTCGATGCATTTTCAATCAATTTTCCCTTTTCTTTCTTACTCGAAAATAATAATACAGTATATATATTCTATTCTTTTTCAATCAAAATCTTAATCACCTCTTTTATTTCCTCAGAAATCAGAGTATGACAAAAAAAATGTTGAATTGTTTAATTCGAAGTTTTAGTTTGAAAAGAAAATAGATAAACATAGAGAAATAATTTTTCTATTATTCTTAACATTTTTCAAGGAAAAAAAATAAGTGAAAAATTTGTGACTGCTTTTCTCTCACTCTACCATTTAAGGGTGTATTTGGATGAAACTAGCTGGAACTGAAGTTTTTAGCTGGAGCTTATGAACTTAGAGCCGAAGTTGGAATTTATTTTTGAAATTGGTAGCTGAAGCTTATTATTTTCTACAAGTGTTTGGTAAATTAGCTGAAGCTAATTTTTCAATTCATAAGCTTTATTTTTTTCATAAACTTATGATTTTCATAAGCTCTAATTTTTATGTCTACTAAACAAAATTTATTACTTGAAACTTATTAAAATCATAAGCCTAATCTTTCATAAGCTCTCATAAACTTTCATAAGCTCCTCTGTCAAACACACCCTAAATTGAAAACATCCATTTTTTTCGTATCATTTCTAGTCACTTCTTCTCTTTTATTCTTTTAAAGGAAAGGATATGAAAGAATAAAGAATTGTAAAGGACACATCCTACAACAAAAACACTTCCATAAAATACATCCATCCACCTCATCAATCCGCGTGAACGCTCCTTCCTCACAAACTCATCAACCGTCCACTCAATACCCTACTCTTAATTTCAACCGTTGATTTCTTGTATCAAACAAAAACAGTCCTAAATTTGTCTTCATAAGATAACCCCTACACCAACACTTACTTTGAAGCTGACATCTCACAACATCAATCTTGTTTTTGTGTTTCTCAAATGGGTACAGAACAAGTTAGCAAACCCACTTCACTTCCCCCATATCCTCAGGTAATTTTAATAAAAATCCTTACTTTTTATCTTTTTAATTCTTGGATTTAAATCTTGAACCTTTTTTTATTTTGTGTTTGTAGATGATATTTGCAGCAATTGATGGTTTGAAACAGAAAGAAGGTTTAAACAAATCATCAATATCCAACTTTATGGAATCAACATATGGAGTCTTACCAGCTGGTCATATAGCTTTATTAACTCAACACTTGAACAATTTAAAAGAAAGTGGTGAACTTGTGTTTGTGAAAAACAACTATATGCGACCCGACCCGAATACCCCTTTGTTGAAACGTGGTAGAGGTCGTCCACCAAAAGCTAAGGATCCAAATGCTGTTGAGACCCTAAAAGAAGTGTTGGTTCAGGGTGAGTCTGGTTCGGAGGTTAAGAGAGGAAGAGGGCGCCCGAAAAAGGACCCGAATACGCCTTCGGAGCCTAAGAAGGTTAAGGTTTCGGGTCAAAGTGGAAGTGGTAGGGGAAGAGGGAGGCCTCGCAAGGTGCAGCCAGAGTTCGGTGGTGTTGAAGCTATTTGAGTTTGGGTTGAAGTGGTTATTTGGGTCATGTGTTTTAGGGTTTGGTTGTGTATGGTTGATGTATTTGTAGGCTAGAGAGTTGGCTATATGTATATTTATGATTATGAGTGAATGTATTCATGTTGTTTAGTTCTAGTTTTATTAAAATGGTTATTAGATGTTTTATTTGGATGTGTTTTATTAACTTCTGTTCAATGGTTAATGATGTGATTTCAAGTTAAACAAAGTATAATAATAATAATAATAATAATAATAATAATAATAATAATAATAATAATAATAATAATAATTTATAGTATGTTAAAATGTTAATCCATATTAGTATTTATTCCTCTTCATTGAGGAATATGTAGATTTTTTTTTTTAGCACTTTTTGTATTATTAGCTTGACAAATTATGAGGTTGTTTGGACATCGGGCTTGATTTCTCTACCTTGAAATTCAATGGCAGCTACCAAACCAGTAAGGAGTAGGATTTGTACTCTGTGGACCCAAATTTTGTGGTCGTTTTCTTTTATGTGCGTCAGCTTTGACTGAAGGGGTCGTTTAGGTGTCCTAATCTACTGATATTATTGAACACAGAGAAAACTATTGTAAAACTTATAAAGAAAGTACAACAGTTCTAAAGAGAAAACAATACAGTAAGATGTTGAATGCAGCTAAAATGTGTTCTTGTGTTGTAGCTCATGTGATAGTAGTCTGTTTCTTTTAGCGAGAAGTAAGGGGTTCGATTCCCGTAAAGTGCAACATCGAGTTGCGGAGCAATGGGCCGGGGGAGGAGAGTTTTAACGCCAATACTCTCGGATTGGGTCGGGTTTCTTCCTGGGCAGCAGTTGAGGGCGAGTTATGCAACTGCGAGAGATGAACGCATACGTGATTTAATCACCCTGGAGTGATCTTGAAGTGGTGTTAAAAAAAGAAAAGAAACATTGTCCAATAAGAAAAACATGTTTACAAATATATTGTTATAATTCAGTAGGCTTATAACTACCTTTAGTGGTTTGATTCTTGATGTTATAATTCAGTAGGCTTATAACTACCTTTAGTGGTTTGATTCTTGATTTAGAATACTAATAATGAAGTGTAAGAACAAAGATGATAATGGAGAGAAAGAAAGAAACACTTTGTAAGTGTGAGAAATGGTGCAAGTTTAATGCTTGCATTCATGAGTATTTATAGCCTAAAATCTCAATATAAAAATACATACTTTGTGTACCAAAATTGACTATATGTATACACCAAAATTGACTATCCATATCTATATTATTATTATTATTATAACACTCCCCCTTGGATAGCAATTTTATTTTGTTGAAGATCAACTATAAATTACTGCCTCGTTAAAAACCTTGCTAAAGAAAACCCAGTGGGAAAAAACTTTAGCTAAGGGAAAAAGAGTGCAGCATGGAGTTGACTCCCCCTCAAGTAGACATCGCTTCAGCTGTTACATCTTTTGAACATGTCTCATGCCAATGTTATGAACGTGTGTTCTGAAAATAGCAGTTGGAAGTGCTTTCGTGAAAAGATCAGCAGAGTTTTTGCTAGATTGCACATATCTCATTTCAATCTGGTTGTCCTTAATGAGATTTTGAGTGTATGAGAAGAATCTAGGTGGTATGTGTTTTGTTCGGTCACTTTTGATATACCCTTCTTTCATCTGTGCTATGCAAGCTGCATTATCTTCATAGATAGTTGTTGGACTTTTATTGCGTTCTAGTCCACAAGAATCAGTAATGAGTTGTGTCATTGATCTCAACCAAAAACATTCTCGAGTAGCTTCATGTAATGCAATCACTTCGGCATGATTTGACGATGTAGCAACAAGTGTTTGTTTTTGAGAACGCCATGATATTGCAGTACCTCCATTTAGGAATACATATCCAGTTTGAGATTTAGCTTTATGTGGATCAGATAAATAACCTGCATCTGCATAACCAACCAAATCTTGTTTTGATTCGTTAGAATAAAATAATCCTAAATCAGTAGTTCCTCGAAGGTATCGAAATATGTGTTTGATCCCATTCCAGTGTCTTTTGGTAGGAGCAGAGCTGAACCTTGCCAACAAATTAACTGCAAAAGAAATGTCAGGTCTTGTACAATTTGTAAGATACATAAGAGCTCCAATTGCACTAAGATATGGTACTTCTGGTCCAAGAATGTCTTCTTGATCTTCACATGGACGAAATGGATCAGCTTCAACATTGAGTGATCTAACAACCATAGGAGTACTTAATGGTTTTGCCTTGTCCATATTGAAACGTTTCAAAATCTTTTCAGTATATGTTGTTTGATGTACAAGTAAACCATTAGGCATATGCTCAATTTGTAAACCAAGGCAATACTTGGTTTTTCCGAGATCTTTCATTTCAAATTCTTTCTTTAGAAGTTGAATGGCTTCATGGATCTCTTTATTTGTACCTATGATGTTAAGATCATCAACATAAACAGCTATGATCACATATCCGGATGTTGTTTTCTTAATGAAAACACAAGGGCAAGTAAGATTATTTGTATACCCTTTGCTTATCAAGTAATCACTTAATCGGTTATACCACATACGTCCCGATTGTTTTAACCCATATAAAGATCTTTGTAATTTAATCGAATACATTTCTTTGGGTTTTGCATTTGATGCTTCTGGTACCTTAAATCCTTCAGGTATCTTCATATATATATCACTATCAAGTGATCCATATAGATAAGCAGTCACAACATCCATGAGATGCATTTCTAAATTTTTAGAAACTGCCAGACTGATTAAGTACCTAAAAGTAATTGCATCCATAACAGGAGAATAAGTTTCTTCATAATCAATTCCCGGTCTTTGAGAAAAACCTTGAGCTACAAGTCTAGCTTTATACCTTGTAACTTCATTTTTTTCATTTCTTTTTCGGACAAAAATCCATCTGTATCCTACAGGTTTCACATCTTTAGGAGTGAGAATGATGGATCCGAAAACTTTTCTTTTATTGAGTGATTCTAATTCAGCTCGTATTGCTTCTTTCCATTGAGCCCAATCATGTCTATTTTGACATTCAACCATAGATGTTGGTTCTGGATCATCATCATTATTCATGATGTCATATGCAACATTAAATGAAAATTTCTCATCAAGATTTTTCATTTCATTTCGGTTCCATAATATTTTTGAATATGCATAATTGATTGCAATTTCTGTATTGACATCATCAATCTCCTCTGCAGTAGGAGTACTGATTTGTGGTTCTTCTTGAACACTTTCTTTTACTTCATTATCAGCTGATTTTCTTTTTCGAGGATTTTTATCCTTTGAACCGATTGGTCTTCCACGTTTCTGACGTGGCAAAGATTCATGAGTGACGTTATTGCCAGCTTTTGGAATTTCAATTCGAGCTGGAGTATTTACTGCTGGTATATATGATTTTGTCACCGTTTTTGTATCTGTAAATGCATCAGGCAATTGATTTGCAAGTTCTTGTATATGCATTATCTTTTGAACTTCTGTCTCGCATTCTTTTGTGCGAGGATCAAGATACTTTAATTGAGGTTCACACCATGAAACATCATTTTCTTTATTTTTCATTTCTCCCCCTAATCTAGGGAACAATGTTTCATTAAAATGACAATCAGCAAAACGTGCTGTAAAAACGTCACCTGTCATAGGTTCAATATACCTTAATATTGAAGATGTTTCATATCCAACATATATTCCCAACCTCCTTTGAGGACCCATTTTTGTACGTTGTGGTGTCGCAATTGGAACATACACTGCACAACCAAATGTTCTAAGATGGGAAATATTTGGCTCTTGACCAAAAGCAAGTTGTAGGGGGGAATATTTATGACTTGCACTTGGTCTGATGCGAATCAATGCAGCAGCATGTAAAATTGCATGACCCCATATAGATACAGGGAGTTTTGTTCTCATTATCAATGGTCTAGCGATTAACTGTAAACGTTTAATCAATGACTCGGCTAAACTATTTTGTGTATGCACATGAGCAACAGAATGTTCAACAACAATTCCTATAGACATGCAATAGTCATTAAATGCTTGAGATGTAAATTCACCAGCATTATCAAGTCTCACCCTTTTAATGGTGTAATCAGGAAAATGAGCTCTCAATTTAATAATTTGGGCAAGAAATTTTGCAAATGCCACATTACGGCTTGATAACAGACAAACATGAGACCATCTGCTAGATGCGTCTATTAGAACCATGAAATATCTAAATGGTCCACATGGTGGATGAATTGGTCCACATATATCACCTTGAATTCTTTCAAGAAACATTGGTGATTCTTTCTCAACCTTAAGTGGTGAGGGTCTAGTTATCAATTTTCCAAGAGAGCAAGATGTACATGGAACCATTGTATCATGATGGATTTTTCTATCCTTTAGTGGATGTCCATGAGTACATTCAATAATCCTTTTCATCATTGTTGATCCTGGATGGCCTAATCTGTTATGCCATAAACTGAATACACCAGGATCAATATATTTTTCGTTAACTACCATATGTATTTCTGGTACATTTATATGTGTATAATGTAATCCAGAACTAAGTCTTGGCAGTTTTTCAACCACATGACTCTTGTCAGTGATACTTAAATATTTCTCATTTTCTGTTGTCACTGACTGATAATCATACCCGTTAAGGTATATGTCGGAGAAACTCAATAAATTTCTGCTTGACTTGGGAGAAAATAAGGCATCATTTATTAAAAATTTTGTACCATTTGGTAGTATGAAATTTGCCTTTCCTATCCCTTTTATCAAGTTAGCAGGTCCTGATATTGTATGTATAGTTCCTTCCGTTGGTTTTAGATCAATAAAATATTTCTCGGATTTAAGTATAGTGTGTGTAGTTCCACTGTCTGCTATACAGAGATCTCCACCACTTGATTGATGTTGTATTCCAGCAAAATTCATATTGAACTTCATATATAAGAAATAAATAGTGAGTACATTAATATTACACAATATTTTAAACGCAAATAGATAGTACTGAAACATTTAGCAAACATAATGACAAAGACAGACGATATTAAATCGTTTATTTTTCAAAAGACACACAACTTAAACATTCAAGAAATCTTCATATAAATCAGATGGTTTCTCAGTGACTGTTGGATCAATATTATCCACAAAATTTACTTCCTTTTCTTTACCTTTCAGCGAATCCTGATACATCTTAACAAGATGTTTAGATGTTCGGCAAGTATTAGCCCAGTGGCCCATTCTACCACATCTGTAGCAAGATTCTTCAGAATTTTTAGAAGAATTTTCTTCAACATCTTGTTTAATGGGCTTGTTTTGTGGTTGATATTTATATTTTCGTGGATTACTATTT
The DNA here is from genome assembly GCF_046630445.1 of Rutidosis leptorrhynchoides. Taxonomy (NCBI): domain Eukaryota; kingdom Viridiplantae; phylum Streptophyta; class Magnoliopsida; order Asterales; family Asteraceae; genus Rutidosis; species Rutidosis leptorrhynchoides. Next base: position 218,446,500 of record NC_092341.1, on the reverse strand, counting down.
CTTTGACCACCACGGCCACGACCACGACCACGTCCACGCCCATTACCATTACCATAAGGATAGTTTCTACCATAGTTATGGCTTTTGGCATGATGACGGTGATGGTTATTATAACCACGACCTTGCCCGCGTCCTTGTCCCTGTTTATAATTATTTGCAGTATTTGCTTCAGGGATTGCAAGTGTACCAGTAGGACGGGATTGCTGATTTTTCATTAATAGCTCATCATTTTGCTCTGCAACTAAGAGATATGAATTAAGTTCAGGATATGTTTTGAACTTTAGCATTCTCAAATTTCTTTGCACTGTGATGTTTGCAGCATTCATTGTGGAGAAAGTTTTCTCCATCATGTCTGCATCACTAATTTCATGTCCACAGAATTTAAGTTGTGAACATGTATTATACAGAGCTGAGCTGTATTCATTTACTTTCTTAAAGTCTTGGAACCTTAATGTTCTCCATTGTTCCATTGCAGCTGGAAGTAAAATTTCTCTTTGATTATTGAATCTGCTTTTGAGACCTTCCCATAAAACATGGGGATCTTCTACAGTCACATAATTATTTTGTAAGCATTCATCAATATGTTGATGAATAAAGCAACATGCCGTAGCTTGTTCTTTTTCAGAACAAGTGTTGTTTTCATTTATGGTTTCAAGAATGCCCATTGATTTAAGATGTATTTTTACTTTTATAACCCATGGCATGTAGTTGTTTCCAGTTGATTCTAAAGGAGTAAATTTAAGCTTTTCCAGATTCGACATTTTCTATTATCAAAAATTAAAACAAACATCATGATAAATTAGAGTCAATTTATATTCATAAGTATATAAACATTAAACATAAATTTAATATAACATAAATGATAAGTAGGTGACAGTGTCGACCATGTGTAAGCAATCATAAATAAATGTTATATAACAAAAATATAAATATTAGTAAACATAAATGAAAATTTGGCGACAGTGTCGACCATATATTTTTTTCAGGTGGTATAACCGACCTATATCATTCTGGTGGTATAACCGACCATATATCATTTTGGTGGTATAACCGACCATATATCATTTTGGTGGTATAACCGACCATATATCATTTTGGTGGCAGAGCCAACCATATTTAGTATTAAGATTATCGTGCTGATAACGTGTTATAATTCAGTAGGCTTATAACTACCTTTAGTGGTTTGATTCTTGATGTTATAATTCAGTAGGCTTATAACTACCTTTAGTGGTTTGATTCTTGATTTAGAATACTAATAATGAAGTGTAAGAACAAAGATGATAATGGAGAGAAAGAAAGAAACACTTTGTAAGTGTGAGAAATGGTGCAAGTTTAATGCTTGCATTCATGAGTATTTATAGCCTAAAATCTCAATATAAAAATACATACTTTGTGTACCAAAATTAACTATATGTATACACCAAAATTGACTATCCATATCTATATTATTATTATTATTATAACATATATGTAGTTTTCAACCAATCACAAATAAAAAAAAGAGAGTAAATTGTAGGAATGGTCCGTGTGGTTTTATTACACTATTAGTTAAATTACAAATAAGCCCATATTGTGATGGGCATACCGCATATGCCATCACTTAACGAAATTACTTAACTGACGTCAATATTTGGACCATCGCTGAATAATTTTGAAACCATGGGACGAACGGTATAACTTTTAAGAACTAGGGATGACCGATGTAATTTTACCTAAGCCATAGGGACCACTCGTATAATTGACTCAAAAAAGAAAAATAAGAGAATATTGCTCTAGTAGTTAGACCACCCCCTATGGTTAGTTACCCGCCCATTACCCACTCATTACCCGTAACTAATCATAGGCACCACTTAGTTACCCGCGTTAGTTATCCGCTTTCACCATAGATTTAACGGAAGAGTTATAGGAATTGCGGATCCCAGTGCTTTTTATTGTTGGACTTGATACTTTATTGCTTGTACGTTGTATATTAAGAGGAATATTGTTTTAGCCATGATAGGGAGTGTTTAGTTATGAGTTAGTTAGACCACCCCCTATCGTTAGTTACCCGTCCGTTACCCGCACATTACCCGTCATTACCCGTAACTAACCATAGGCACGGGCTCATTACCCGCTTTAGTTACCCGCATTCACCATGGATTTAACGGAAGTTTTAAGTTTAGTTATAGGAATTGTGGGTCCAGTGGCTTTTTATTGTTGGACTTGATGCTTTATTGCTTGCACGTTGTATATTAAGAGGAGTATTGTTTTAGCCATTATAGGGAGTGTTTAATTATGAGTTAGTTATAGGATATTGGGGTTGATGTGGCGCTGATGTGGAAGATTAAGATGATGAATAGTTTAGTTACGATAGGGAGTGGCCTTATAGGATATTGGTGTTGATGTGGCGCTGATGTGGAAGGTTAAGAGGATGAATAGTTTAGTTACGATAGGGAGTGACCTTTAGTTACGATAGTTTAGTTATTGACCCGAGATATAGGCACGTCCTCCTCCACTCCGTATACACTAGGTGTGCATATCTGAATGAAAGATATATATTTGATTTTGATTTGAAGGTAAGTTGGAGGTTTATTTATTTATTTATTTATTTTTTGAAAGGCAATAATTTTCATTAAATCTCAAATAAAGTCGCATACAAGTAGTAGTAGCCAAATTTTGAGGCTACAATTACAATTCTCAAAACATAACTAACAAGATGTAAGCTACGTTCAACACACTACATACAATTCAACGAAATAAGCTTTGAGGACTATGAAGCCAATTATGTCAATCGATCGTCTTCGCTTTATACCTCTTCGCAATCCATTCAAACGACATGACTTGGATCTCACATAAGGCCACGGGCGGGGTCCAACACTTGTTATTGAACACTTTTTTATTACGGTTCTTCCAAATGTAGTACCCGCTTGTCCAAATCACCGCTTGCCACACTTTCGATCCCAAATCCGACAGCCACGCTCGGCACCCCTATGAAGATCTCGTTTACACTTAGGTTTGCGCTCAAATTCATGCCCCACCAATCGAAGATTTTGACCCAAACATCTAAAGCATGCTTACAATCGCACAAATAAATCTGATTGAATCTAAATGTATAAATCCCTATAACTAAAAAGTTTCAGTAGTTTTTTTTATACGTTCTGTGATTCTTATTTAAAACTTTGAATAAATATATTTTGATATTGAAAAAGGGGTTTAGAAAATAGAATTATTTATTTATTTATTTTATTTATGGATTTTGATTGTGTTTTTTTTTTCTACCAAAAAACTATCCATTAATTCAAAAAACTAACCTTGGCCCGGCTCGGCTCGGCTCGTTTTGCACCGTACCTCAATAAACAACTTCAACTCCGTTCTTGCCCACACACCCATCTTGTCATCTTCTTGCATAGAACAATTTGAAGATGGAGGAAAGTGGGCGCACTGGTATTAGAGCATCTCAATTGGGAAAAAAACTTGTTACTAACTGGTTTTTGGTTTACACTACATTTTCAATAATTTTTTTTAATATATAAAAAGCGACAGACTTAAATGGAAAAGATTTTGACTTTTTCTTAATTTGAAAACGCACACTAAACTACCAATGGTAAAGAAAGTCTTCGTCTCCACTTGTAGCTAGTAGACGTCTTCAATGACTTTCTTACACACAAAAAACCTTTGAAAACACCCTTATAGAAACCACCGTAGCGATTAGCGAAGTTTCATAACGATGGAAATGTAGTAGGATTACACACATGTTTCACGGTTGCAGCCCATAAAACAGCTAAAGCCTCATTTTTGGAGTTCAGAAGAGTATTGAGATTAGCAATAGTAGGAATGCTCATCTCATCGTACCTCCAAAACATTTTAAACAAGCAAACCCACTGCCTAAAAAACTATTTAAATAAAAATAACCCACATTAAGTCGCATAATAAGTTTTGAGATCCATAATGCATTTAAGTCGCATAATAAGTTCTGAAATCCTTGGAAGAAAAACACAACAAACTTAAATCCAGTTTTCAGGTATACCTTGAACTTCTCAACCCTCGTGATTTTCTATTCTATATTTTACTTGATAAATATATCTGGATATGAGATGCTGCTATTATGAACTCCTTTTATCTCTCACCCCATTATTTGATATATGGGTAACCTTCATCTATGTACCTCTATGCACCAGTTGTATATTTCTGCTTTAGAAAGAGAGAGAAGTTAAGGCACGAAAGAAGTCAAAATCCATCGCTTCCTTCAAGTTTAAGACTGTAGGGTCCACGATGATCCAAGCCACACCAACAGCCATTGTAACGGAGAGAAAAGCTGTAGCCTTTAAGCAATGATTGCCATTTGAAAACTTTGCTAGTATAGCTTTGCAGTGCTTGTCTGCATCTTTGATCAATGGTTCACCGATACCACTAGCCAATGCCTTCTCGTTCTAAATAGTCACAATTAGAAGACTTCTTTTCAAAATCAATGAGTTGTTACAAAGATAGCAGAAAATCACCTTTCCGATCACCATACCTCTTTTAACAGGTTATTTATTTATTTATTTAAATCAGAAGGATAAAAAAAATCTACTATCCAGGGATGCTTAAGGTTAAAGGTGCCAAATATAGGGACACATTTTAGTCTTTTGACAAAAACGATGCCCCGTTCATTATTTGTAAAACGAGTAAATGGATATAGAGATTGATTGCTTGCAACATTTCACAAAATTGTAATGTTAATAGACAAATTTTAATAATCTATAGTCATAGAGATTAAGGGTTACCTTATCCCTGAAACTCTTCACGGCTTCTTTCAAATGATCAAGACTTGAAAACTTATTGGATTGCATCCTCCAATCATCAGACAGCTTTCTTAAAACAACCACACTAGCTTGAAGGTTATCCACATAAAAATTGTCCTGTTTCCAGATTTACAGTGTGAATCCCAGAAATATATCCAACCACAAACGAATCTATGTACATGTTAAGTGAGATTTTATAAAGGTTACCCATTGCTTGTAACAGTCTGCACTTTGGCTTAAACACCATATGAATATGTCACTTGCTTCATCTGCCAGGGCAGATTTGCCTGTATACCATTTACAGTATTACACATTATTTAATGATTTGTATTAATAGATAGATGAACAGCTGGGTCAAAACACATTGTGTTGGTGGGTTGAACGCCAAGACTTCTTTGTTTTATTTTGAAATTCATAAAACTAATGTACTACTATTAAATATGATAACAGAAACCATTACATGGATACCTGAATATTGTTTGGGGGACTCTGTAACAGTTTGACCCGTTTCTTTTCAGCTAAATATTTTAGTTCACCCATTTACCATTAGCAATTATGTGTAACCCACATTGACCAATTCTGAATTGGATGAAATGAAATCACCCCCACACAAACTATAATATGATAGCATTAAAGAATACCGAAAAAAAATTGGATAAGCAAAATAAAACAGATAAAATTAGAAAATGAATCTTGCCTTGTCCAGCAGCTTTAGCAGCAATAGGCAATAACTGCTGTGTAAGTTGCTTCATAGCTTTACTGCCGGGGGCAACAGCAAGCGCAACCTCCTTCAAGAGCGGATACACGGCTTCAAATCTCTCAGTTGCCTAGTAATAAATACACCAAATGTAGTTTCGGTAATTAGATTTTATATTTAAATTTTATGTTTAATATAAAAATTCAGCTAGTAGTACTAAATTTAATAGTCAAAATATCCCCCCAGAGATAAGTCACCTTCACACGAGCTGCAGGAGCAGGAAAGGTAGATCCCATTAGAAGCTCCAAAGCTGGGGGAGGCACAACACGCTCCCCCTTTCTCACAGCACCATTAACTAGAATTGTACGAGCTTTCGGTGAAGACACAATCCTACATATATGAGTAAATTAATTATTTTCCTAGTAATATAAAAATTTACAGATAAAGAAAATTACAATAAATAGCATAGTCATAAACAGTCCGGGATTAGCAAGACTTGGGCACATTAACTTCATTTCAAATTTGCTCATTGGACTATAAAGATTGCTAGTTAAATCACTTAACTTGCAGAGACCTCTATCAAAAGTAGAAACTCACATCAGCATTTACAGGTTTCCTACTTAAACTGATTAGATTTAAATATTGTAATGACTAAATTTGTAATGGGCTAAAAATGGAAATTATTATAAATTACCTTCGCAAATTAGCGCAAAACGCAAGTACAAGCAACATAATAAGCACTTCTTATTTATATATGCAACTACACTTATTAGTCCTTAATTGGAACATAATGCTATATCTTACAAACAAATGCAACTTGGTAAATAAAATGGGCACAAAATGGTATGTATCAATTAAATGGTTACTATATGCGTAAAAATTTGTCATTAATGGTTAAAATATTATGTTTCCATATAGCGATAAGAAGTGAATATTACATAGCATTGTATAGCAATTTGCCCTAAAATAAATCTACAGATAACAGTAACCGAGTTTTATGTAAGTGTTACTTACCTCTCAACCAATTGCAAAATAAGATCTCTGGATTGAGGATTACAGCCTGATTTACTGCACACTATTGGCAAGAGTAAGTGCACCCACATGAACAGCCCCACAACAAGGTCTCCTTGACAACCCTATACAAAATGCAGTTTTATTTAATTTGATTCAAATCTTACTAACGAAAGTAGGTATTATAAGTAGTTAGTTAGTTAGTTAGTTAGTTACCTGAGTGATAATCCACAATAGGAGTGGAAGCTTATCTTGCCCTAGATACTTAGAAGTATTTTTCATGATAGGCAGAAGACTGATCAAAACATCAGGTCTACGCCGTAATACCATTGCTAGAACCACAAATATGGCAACCTGAGAAAATAATAAATGCATGATGCTGATTAGCATGAAAGCTTAGTCAAACATTTAGCTGCTCATGTTCTACTTCAGATTACATAGCATACAGATCTATCTCCAAAAACAAGAAAAACGCATAACCATAACCATCAGATTATAATAATTGCATACCAGATCAAGAAATATTGCTTAGTAGGACTTTTAATGGCCTACTGTCCACCGGTTTCACTTGATTACTAAAGTTACTTGTAACTATTGATCACGTTTCCTTTCAGATTTCAGTTTAAAAGGAAACTTCTCATGCGTAATGAAGATGAATCATAAACTACATGTTGCTTAGTAACTTGTAGGTGTATAAATGACATAAGTTAACCCTTAAATGATCTATTTCGAGTATCCGAATGACTCTGAAAGCTTATTAACGTGGTTTGCAGTGCATGAACTCTAAGGGTATCTTCTGCAATTAAACATGCAAGGGGTTATTTCTTGGTTTCATCAGATCATTAATTACTTGATTATATTTAGATAGAAACGATGCTACTAAGGAGTACTCTTTAAACATACATTCACTCACGGTAACTCCTTCCATGATGAACTTGAATGGTTGAAGAATTGGTACATAATTAGGTTAAAACTATTGAACAACTTAATAATGACCCAATGGAAATGTCAACAACTCATGAAAATTTAGAATTTCGTTGATAGGGGTGTACGATTAGATTCAACCATCACAAGATAGCACAGTGGTTGGGACCCTTAGTTCCTTGCAAGAGGTCTCGGGTTCTAATCCTGTCTAGGACGAATATTTTGTGGTGGCCACATACCAAACGTACAAGTTAAAATAAGATACACATCAAAAGGAGCAGAGGTCATCCCCCTAGAACAGGAACAAATCGACCAACAATGACTTGAGGAGATGTTGTATAGAGACTTGCAAGGATAGAACATACCTAACAATTTAACTACTTATATTTGCTTTTAATATGTATCAACCTTAAACACACACAAACTCGCTAAGAATCATTATTGTATATTGGAACTCAAGATTAATTTTAAAATGGAGGTTTTATAACACAAAAACTAAAAGTTCAACGAAATATCTAGTACTGTTCCAAACGGCTATTTAGAACGTAACTTCTCATCATTTATGGTTGTAAAAGTCCCCCCACTAGTTGAGATTTTAAAGTAGTCCGACTAGTCCCATACTAGCCTCCAACTTGGCCAATTTATTCGGTCAAAGTTGTCAAAAGTTCACATTTTAATGTGATAATATGAGCACCATTTTATTCATTCTCATATATTGCAACAGAAGAAGGCATACAAGTTTCTAAATCATCAACCACAGGATACATGGTATACAAGATTGTGCAGATAAAAATAAAGGACTCCAATTGCCGGTTTAATTTATTTATTTTATAATAATTACTGAATAAGTTCCTGAAATGATATAATCTACACTCTCATCAGTTAATCATTATCATCAATAACAACATATGAAGCAAGAAGATTTTTAGCGAAACCAATACCTGCGATTTTGAAGGCGCCTGCTGAACCACCTTCTTTGAACCCTTGACAGTTCCTTGATGAAGAGCCAGGTCGGCTATTATACTATCCAAGCACCACACCACAAACGACCCAAGGGCATCTACAGGCTGAAGGTTCAGCCAGTCAGCAGCTGTCCTGCAAACATCTTCAGATATTTGAGATAAAGGAATCTGCATAAAAGTCAACAAAATCAGTCAACAAAAAGGTATTCCGTAATCATTACATAAAGCGAAATTTAATTACTAATTATTGTTAGCTGTTACATCAATCATCTTTTCAACAGAAGCTTCCTTTAGTGTTTTTGTCCATGGAAACTGAGATGCATTCACATTAGCATATGCTCGACCAAAATAATCAGCAAATCTCATCAATCGTATATCCGCTTGTGATTCATACGATTCCTAATTCACAAATTCACCAATTCATTCAATTCAATTCAAATTAATTAAATCGGATCAAAATTATATATACATTCAATTCAATTACCGTTATATCAGCAAGAAAAACAGCCAGATCATAATCATTAATCTTCGATGAAGCTTCAGCAACAGTGATTTTAGGTTTCTTCAATTTCTTAGGTTTACTCTTCTTAACATCAACACCGGCCAAATTATCGGCATCAATGACGTCATCCTCGCCGTCGTTACGAGCAGCATCATCCTCTGGCAGCTGATTGATCGAACGGAAAACAGCACCGGAATCATGATCGGAGAATTTTTCAGTAACATTATTAGCATTTTTACGTTTCGATTTCTTATACGACACCGTTTTCCAGCCGTGATCGTCGTTTTCAGCGTTGCTGCTATTTGCACGCTCTATATCTCTCAAAATCGCTTCAAATTCTGCTGAATTTTCGTCCATTGTAACAGAATTTGTTATACGACAACGTTTTGATTACTAGTAGGTCTCCGGCTATGACTGGTAGTCGCCGGTGAAGAGAGATTGTAGGTGTGTAATGAGGAGAAAGAAACGTAAATATAGGCAGAGAGAGAAAGCTGAGTTCAGTTGGGATTAATTAAAGTGTAAATTACGTTTCTATCCTTTTAAATTCAAAAGTGGAGTGCATAAACTTTTGCATAAATAATTTTGTTATTTTATTTTTTCTCCTACCCCTACAAAATAAGCCTATATTAGTATGAGAGTGGGATTAATGGTATTTAATAATTAGACATTAGAATTTGATATAGAGACGTCACCACATTATAAGTGCTTAAAATAGTACTGTAGTAGTTTTCGAACCCTCGCTTCGCGCCGGGGGTTCAGTTTTCAATATATTTGTTAACACCTATTTCCTTATGAGGTAAGACTTAGTGTATCAACACAATACTAGAAGTGATCTAGCTAAAGGTGGGGGAATGTTGCCGATTGATTTTTACCTCGGAAAATAATCCCTGCAGACCCGGTTCACAAGTATAGAAACTTGTGGGGTGGCTTTATCAATCTTTTGTCCGTTGAGCGTATAGCTGTTAGCCGGATGACTTCTAGTGAGAGAAAGTACTGTGAGAGAGAGAGAAAGGTGAAGTCTCTGCTCACAAGTTGTCAGAATGTCTGAATGTGGAAAATGACGACCCAGAGAGTCTATTTATAGTGATAGATCCACCGGATTGTTCGGGAACACGTGTCAGATGGTCATACGTTCTGTTATTCGTGATCCGAAATATGCGCTGGATGTGACGTTCTCCGGTCAGGGCTTAAGCGCTAGGCGGCCTTCAGGGCTTATGCATGACGGAAGCAGCCTGCACAGCGGAGAACGCTTGACGGACAGTTTCACAAAACCATTGTTCTCAGTGTTCCTGATGCTATTTTCATGCGAATATTGTGCCTTTATGCGTGTATACGATAGGATACACCATTAAGTCCCCCCAGTTTAATGACTTAAGCATTTGAAAAAGGATTAAGTTGTTAAACTTCTGCCAACGCATGCCAAACAAGTCTTCACATTTGCCATTTGCATCGGGGAAAACATTATTGATAATGATGACAGACGAATTTTACTGACATTATGATGATTACTTTTAAATGGTTGAGATTCTTTACGCGCCACCAGCTGTAAAAAGCGTTTCTGTATATTCCACTTTTAAACTTGCCCATACACGTGTCACGATCGTGTCCATAAAAAATACATTGATGAATCTCTATATAAACCGTCATAACCTTTGAACTTCACTTTTTTACTTTTGCTAAAGATCTAAAAAGCATATCTCTGCCCAAATCTTCATCGCCTTCTTCAAGCTTTTACTTTCAACTTTTTAAGGTTTTTCATCTTTCAAGGTCAGTTGCATTTTACCCCGCTGTTACTTCTTTTTCACTTTTACTATTCATATTATTACCATGGCTTCTGTGTCGAGTACTGGCCGAGAGAACGTGGAGCTTTCTTCTTCAGAAACAACCGACCTTCCTGAGGTTAGCACAATAGCATCGTCATTATCGGAGAGCCTGCTGGCAATCAAAGGGCCAATACAACCCTATTCTTCCTACTGGCAATCAAAGGGCCAATAAACCGCATGCCGGACAAATTACTCTGTATGCTTTACAACTTACTCACGGCAACCTCCGTGTTCCTCTTACTAAATTTCTTCTCCGTATCCTTAGATACTATAGAGCCTGCCTGAGCCAAATCCATCCCACGGCCTTCAAAAAATTATCCTTTTTGAAATGTATTGCCTTAAAGTTTTCATATCTCTTTTTAGAATTCGAACGATTAGCCAATGCTGGCTTACGATTGACAATAAACGAAATACATATTTTGTTGGGAAAATTAAAGTTTCAAACTTGAAGGACTGAAAAAGTCCATTTTTCTTTGTTGACGAAGGAGTTATTCTGGAGGAGTATTCCGTGGTCCGGAAATGGAAGCCTATAGATGCTGGTGTGGGAAAGGCCGTTAAGGTAACCACCGCAGAGAAGCGAATAGTAAATAATCTTAAAGCTCTCCGCCTTTCGCCTAGATCATATGAGAAATATGAGGGTATTCTTGTGCTGTGTAAAGTGAGCCAAGAATGGCCAAGTACTTCTGTGCCAGTACTCCACCAGAAAAACCAAGGTAGGATGTGATATGATCATCCTAACATATATATTTGTCTATCTTTTTTATGCCATTATTGCTTATGTTTGCTATTTTTGCCCTTGTTTAATTTTTGCAGAAAATACCGAGATGCTTGTTCGTTCTGCTATCTTATCCCTCGATCTTGAGGATGACGTGGAGATCACTGCTCGTGACAAAACCCCTGCTGAACTAGAGGCAGAAAGGATTGCTGCTGAAGCTGAGGCTGCTGCTGCTGCTAATGTTGAAAAGGAAGGGGAAGGCAGTGGCAATAGTTCAGATAGCGAGTCCGAGTCCGACACTGAACGGACGGCGGACGACACCACTACCGAGCAGGAAACAACAGGCTCGATAGACATTACTGGTGAAACGCTTCCTAGCCCTCCTGCAACCAAAAAGACTCGCAAGAAGAGTATAGGCTCTAAGAGAGCAAAAAGTGCTGAGGGAAGCCCTAAGCTAAAACGTAGAAGAAGTATACCAACATTGCCCTTTCTTGATATTGCATATATCTTTGCTCATAACTGTTATGTTTGCTAATTTATTTATGTTAGTGGTTTTAGCAGATTCTGATGATAGCCAAGGAAAGGCTGCTGAAGGTGGTGAGCAGAGGCCAGAGGAGAATCTTGAAAGTCAAGGAGATAAAGTTCTGAAAACTCCTGAGCAGAACTTTACCCTATTTGATGAAGCTGAATTCCATGAGCAGAGGCGGAAGACGATGCCTCCTATCATTCTCCACCTCCCAGTACCACTATCCCTCCTGTCACATCATCGAATGTTCAAGAGCCATCCATTCCTGCTCATGTGAGCGCGCTGCAGGCGTTCATTGATAACCCTGCCACTAAGGGCACAGATTTTTCGACTCTTCTTCAGGTATGAATGATAAAATATCTTGCAATTATGTGCTTGCATTCTATTAACATGAATTGTCAATATTGATCATAACATTTTTCTTTTGCAGGGTTATGCTATCCCTGAGCTAAAACCTCATTTCAACGCTCTCCGCTCTGATCAACTTAGGGAATCAACCGCTGCAATTACTGTATTGTTAATTAATCACTAGAGTCTTCTTTGCAACTGCAGAAGCATCAGGAGTCTGTTCTTGCCATAGCCCGTACTGAGATGGCTGAAGGTGCAAATGCTCGCAAAAGAGCTATTGATGCTGAACGTGCCTTGACTGATGCTCAGAAAACGCTAAAGGCTAAAGAAACTGAGCTAAAAAGTGCTCAAGATGCTGCTACTGCCTTGCAAGAGGAGAAGGATAGAGTGGTGGAGGCTGAAAAGAAGAAGGTTGAGGAGGAGCAGGTGAAGGTTAGTGAGCTGAAGAAGCAGCTAAATGCTGAGAGGGAAAAGTTGTGCTGAGCTTCTGCGGAGGGCAGAGGCCGGTGAGGGTAACTTTGCTGAGCTAAAGAAGGGAATACCGGGTGTGATAGCGAAGGTTCTTGGATCCAAGCTTGTTGGGGAGCCTTACAATGACTATGTTGATGTTATTCGTACCCATTCCATTTCTGATGTTGCGGACAAGTTAACTAAACGCCTTGCCCCAAACCAGACTCTCCCTCCTGCCATTGCTAATCTCATGCGTTCTGGAACCCTAGAGAAAGTTGAAGAAGCTAGGGACAAGCTGATAAATCTTAAAATTGATGTTTATGACGAGGTGTGCAGCAGGGAAGAGTCGTCTGCCCAGGATGTTCTTAGTGTAGAGTTTTCATGATTTGTATAAAAATTTTTGAACAATGTTTGTAATAAACTTCTGCTGTTTTTGATGCCATAAATATATACTACTTCTGTGACTATGTTTGGCTTTATGTTTGTTCCAAATAGTTTAATATTTATTGCTAAAATAAATCTCCTATGCACCAAGTACGTAAGAAATTCTCTATGTACAATTGTATATTGTATAGCTGAACAAGGCATTTTTTAAAAAGTGTTTAAGATAATGCAGATGCCTTGCATTGTTAACTTCTGCTGAATGAACAACATATCAAATATTGAAAATTTACTTTGCAAACATTATGCCTTCAAATAATTAGTAGAACATTTGTAGTCCACTATATGCTTTCCGTCACAAATTTAATGAGGAATATGAAGTATTTTTTGAAGAATGGTTATGAATTAGTAACCTGTCCGTCATACGCCTTCCGTCATAAAGTTTATGAGAAAGAATTGTGAAATATTTTTGCCTTCATATAATATAGAAACTTCTTTCGTTCTATGAAGTAAGTTTTTTATAATGTTTGTCATGACAAGTATCTGATTTTTGTATTTTACCTCGGTGCGTTCTAGTAAAACTTTAACTTTTTCTAGCCGATCCCTTGTGCCTGTTGCTGGCCGGCACAAAAGCTTCCGCCATCGGAGGTATAAAAATACTCTCATTCTGTGGGCAGGATATAAATGCAATATTTTACATTTGTCACAGGCAGCACTTTGCATAAGAAAAATATAAAATTTTATTGATCGATACTGTGCAATACATAAACAATTAATGACGAATTTAGGTGGATCAAGCCTAATTAGTACATCATGAACGTTTAATGTATGCTATTGTAAACATAGGCACTGTAAAATAACCACAATGGTTTACAGTAAATTGATAAACTTTGCTTTTCAGAAAATGCTAATAAACTGGTCTTCACACGCCAAGCGCCCAGCGTTGTCTGGCTTGAAAATTTGATCATGGTATGAAAAATTCCTGAACTTCATCCTCTCTGAACAACCGATTACGCCTTCTCTGATTTTTGCTGCCGTCTGGCAAATTTGCAAATGTGGATCGTTCCCTAGTTGGTGCCACATACTGTGAATGTATGGCAGCTACTCCGTTAGGAGTTGGGAATCTGATCTCTGCATGAGCGGTTGATGTAATTGTTCCAAATTTAGCCAACGCTGTCCTTCCAAAAAGGACATTAAATCGAGAATTGCCATCCAGAATAGTGAAATTGATTGTTTCAGTTCTTAGTAATGGGAATGTTCCCATAACAACCTCCAAACGAATTCGCTCCATGGCGTTCACCGGTGCTCCCGTCAATCCTGAAACCTTCAAACTCGTCCGCCTAGCTTTATCCTGCACATGCCTTGGAAAAGTCTTCAAACAATGCCAATAAATGATATCAGCTTCACTACCGGTATCCGTATAGATACGGCTGATGAACTTGTTTGTAATTTCTGCTGAAATGATCACTGGCTGAACGGACAAGGTCCAATTTTGAATTGGTTGAAAAATGATTGGAGCATATCTCCAGCTATCAACATTGTTATCCGACTGCTCACCGTCCTCACAGTGACTACCATTCAACCACATCATTTTGATTACAACATCTGGAGTTGGCTCACGCTCCGTGATCCGGATTCCGTACTGGTTTCTATTATCTCTTCCGCCATGCTCTTCCCTTCTTCTGTTCTCACCTCGACGACCTCTTCCACCATCATTCTTCTGCCATGCAAATTTCCTGCAAGGATCATTTCTCCTGTATTGTTTGCCTGGCAACAAGTGGTTTAACTCTCCTACTTTGATCTTTGCGATGATTTCTCTCATCAGAGATTTGCAATTATCTGTATCATGACCCCATGCCTCTTGAAAGTCACACCATAGCTCACTATTTGGACCGTCTCTTTCCTCCATAGGTGCTGGAGGATTGAAAGTAGTCCGGATTGGCTCAGTGAAAAGAATCTCTTTTGGAGTTTTAGTCAGCGCCATTATCAATGGATGCCTCTCTATTGGCTTTCTGTTGTGATGAAAATCATTGGGATGATTGTTGCCTCTCCATCCACCATTAGAATTGTCATTCCTCCTCTAATTTCTGTCAAAGTACTGCCCTTCGTTGTGCGGTTTGCTACTGCTGCTACCATCAAACTTGTTTAGTCCTCGCTCACCAGCTCGAACATGTTTTTGTGCAACTTCCAATGCCTGGTGCAGAGTTTTTGGCAGGTCATACCTTAACGTATGAACGAGTGTACTAAACCTTCGCTGATCCAAACAGAAAATAAAGCCATACACTAGCTGTGACTCTGGGCAATCAGGTATCTTTTGTGCTTCAAGTGTATATCTTTTCATAAACTTACTCAAGGACTCATTATGATGCATCGTTATCTCATGTGCATCAAGATGTGTCAAGGTGCAGCTACGAAGATTTTGATACTGCATAACAAACTTCGCACGAAGATCCAAATAACTTGTAATACTCCTTGACGGTAAGCTAGCAAACCATTCCCTTGCCATTTTCTGCAACACTATTGGAAACATATGACAAGCCACCTCGTCATCCCAATGCTGCAACCTCATTGCACCTTCAAACATAGTAAGAAAATCCTCAGGATCTGTAGTACCATCTTAAACTCCAATTGCCGGTATGCCAAGATTCCTGGGCAATGGATAGTTAGCAATTCGATCAATGAAGCATTGAGTGGACTCTGCCATAGCTGGTAGTTTTGTAGCTTGTTCTCCAGTGATTAGAGCGAAAAAATTATCCACAGCCACAACACGGACAGCGGGCTGCGCTAAGCGTTGCTTATACTTTGCCGGAGCTGTCTACTTAAGGATGTCATTTAAAAGCAATACTGCCTGTTTCTCAGACATGAACTCATCTTTGTCATCAATCTCATCGTCAGAATCATTATTAATATATCTCAAGTTATTATCATCCTCAGAGTCATCAATAAGATTGCACAGCTTGTCAAGTAGTCTGGATAACTTGTGCTTTGATATAGATTGCTTTTTCATGATTTTCTTGTCTTTGCCATCCGCCATCCGTTGAAAAGGTATAAATGATGGACATCGCCGTGGTTGCATCAATGGTCGCCTCTCTGGATTTGTAACAAGATTTTGAAGCCTTTCTGCACTTTTGGTTGTTGTTTCTTCAATTACTGGCATTTTCTCTGAATTAGTTGCCAAACGCTTAAGCCTTTATGCAGTTTAAGCAACTATTTCTTCAATTGTATCCTCCGTTGGCTGAATAAGTACATCCCCTTCAGGCATTAACAGATAGATTTCCAAGTTGTCACTTAATAGATTGTTGGATTTTTCGAGCACACCAGTGGACGGGGCCTCAGTTGTTTTGGTTCCTTTTCCGTTTCGCGTGTTCTTAACATTAGTGGATGGCGCCATTGTTAACACCTATTTCCTTATGAAGTAAGGCTTAGTGTGTCAACACAATACTAGAAGTGATCTAGCTAAAGGCGGGGGAATGTTGCCGATTGATTTTTACCCTCGGAAAATAATCCCTGCAGACCCGGTTCACAAGTATAGAAACTTGTGGGGTGGCTTTATCAATCTTTTGTCCGTTGAGCGTATAGCTGTTAGCCGGATGACTTCTAGTGAGAGAAAGTACTGTGAGAGAGAGAAAAGTGAAGTCTCTGCTCACAAGTTGTCAGAATGTCTGAATGTGAAAAATGACGACCCAGGGGGTCTATTTATAGTGATAGATCCACCGAATTGTTCGGGGACACGTGTCAGATGGTGATACGTTCTGTTATTCGTGATCCGAAATATGCGCTGGATGTGACGTTCTCCGGTCAGGGCTTAAGCGCTAGGCGGCCTTCAGGGCTTATGCATGACGGAAGCAGCCTGCACAGCGGAGAACGCTTGACGGACAGTTTCACAAAACCATTGTTCTCAGTGTTCCTGATGCTATTTTCATGCGAATATTGTGCCTTTATGCGTGTATACGATAGGATACACCATTAATATTTTATTACGTTTGGTTTTTAAAATTATTTCGTGGCTAACGATGATGTCATTGAAGCGCAACTCGAGTCGAACTAAAAGGTATAACCCGTGAAAGATTTAAATGTTATTTTAAATTAACAATATATGTGCATCTTCGCGTTTCGCTATGGAATTGTTGACTTTTAAAAATTTAACGCAAAATCAACGTGTATGAAAAGTACCCCAAATATTTAGCCTTTTTTTAAAAGAATCCGTTTTGCGTATATTTAGTGATATTGTGCTCGTAAAATTATTTCGAGTTTAACGATGATGCCGGAAAAATTTAACTCGTTACAAGCGAGAAGATATGACCCGTTGAATATTTGGGTGGAGTTTATTTAAGTTTTTTTTTTTTTAATGAAAATGTTGATTTGGCACGTTACCCCCTGTTTGGGGGTCGGTTTTAATGTTTGAACAAAGTGTGAGGGGGGGTGGGGGGGTGGTGGTGTTGGTAAAGTGGAAGTTAATTTTTTTTTTTTAAAAAAAAGGTGAAATGACAAAAATAATCTTGATACTATTCATCTTTTTTATCTAATAGTTAATATGATAATGATAATTTCCTTGTCCCTATCTACGTTATTGTCCTATTTCAATTTGTTGAATTTGTATTTTCAATCAAAATAAAAAGAAGTTATTTAATAGAAAGAAAAATTTCTAATCGATGAAGAATAAAATGAGTAGCATTTTTTAAAACTATTTATATAAAGTAACTCAAAACATATAATGAAATGTAGATAATATTCACAATACTTCATCCCTTTTAAAATAAATTCCAACTCCGTATCTACAAGTATTCGAATATAAATATTTAGTTGCAAAATAAAAAAAATTTATTCAATAATATTATACGTTTTAATTACACTCGTTTATTAATATCAATCACTCATATTTTAATTAACTCTATGTAAACTTATTCTAAATATACGGTAAAACTTACATTTTTTTGGGTAAGCGAGAAAAATCTCCTATGAACGAGCACATTGCCTCCTTCATAGAAGGTAAAACCTCGGGTAATCAAGCTCCCCGAGCAAGAGACCTGGTACCCGATAATTTGCGCATTATGAGCACCCACTAGTGACACTCACTTTTAGAATAAATGTTAAAATTCAATAAAAAATTAGATTAGACACTCTTTTTCAAATGAAGAAAATATAAGTTTTATATATATATATATATATATATATATATATATATATATATATATATATATATATATATATATATATATATATATATATATATATATAGGGGCAGGACAATGGGGAAGTAACCAATCGGGGGGGAAGCGGGGGGAAGCAATTTTTTTTTTCGTTTTTTGAAAAAACTTTGTTCGCGAACATTATAGATTGGATGAAAATAAGAACATTTAGAAAAGACACTTCGTGATGAATGTTATTATTTTGGCGGAAAAACGATCGACAAAAATAACATTCAAGATAATATTGTTCGTGAAGAATGTTAACGTTTTTTTTTCCATGTTTTGTGAAGTAAAATTTAGCCCGATTTAGAGTTTAGGGTTTGGTGTTTTGGGTTTATTCCATAAACCCCAAACACCAAACCCTAAACCCTAAACCCTAAACCCTAAACTCTAAACCGTTCGTGTTAAAAACTCAATCTAAATTCTAAATCTAAACCCTAAATCTAAACCCTAAACCCTAAAATTCTAAACCCTAATGTCTAAAACCTCAACATACGCTCGAAAAACACGATAATTGTTATATATTACTTCTTCGAGCGTTTTTCCGCCAAAATAATAACATTCATCACGAAGTGTCTTTTCTAAATGTTCTTATTTTCATCCAATCTATAATGTTCGTGAACAAAGTTTTTTCAAAAACAATTTTTTTTTTGCTTCCCCCCTTTTCCCCCCCGATTGGTTACTTCCCTCTTCATCCTACCACTATATATATATATATATATATATATATATATATATATATATATATATATATATATATATATATATATATATATATAATTACTATGTCAAACAAATGTTCATATGAATTTTTGTTAAATTAATAAAAATTTGACAGATTCCGGTATTACTCTTAGTTTTGAGGTAAAATTTAATTGAACTTATTTAATAAAAAAATAACTAGGCACTAATTATAAATAAAAATAAACTGTGAAGTTTAGTAATATCTAATAGTTATTTTTTGTAACAAAAAAGTTAATATAAATAAATATAAATATTGAAGTTGACAATTATCTAAGACGAAGAGAGTATTATAATATTTATATAGATATAGAAATCTATTTAATATAATATAAACTATAGCATAACTTATGTAATATTAAAATATTATATATGTATATATAATAATAATATTATATATGTATATATAATATATTATTATATTATATAACATTATATAACATTCTATAACAATACTTACTATATTTGTATTATTATTATTATTATTATTATTATTATTATTATTATTATTATTATTATTATGTTACATTAAAATTGAAATATTTATATTATATTATATTATGATATATTATTATTGTTATTATTATAATATAATATATTATATATATTATACGGAGTATTATATTATATTGTGTTTAATCAAGAAGGAAACACTTTTTTTGAGGAAGTAATTTTTTTTTTTTGAATTTTCTTTACAAACATCAAGATCACGAGAAAATATGAATATTTAAAAAAGACACTAGTGATAAATGTTATTATTTTGACAGAAAAACGCTTGAAGAAATAAATGATAACATGCATCATGATTAATGTTCGAATTAAAGTTTTTTTAAGGGTTTAGAAATTAAGGTTTATAAATTGGGTTTAAAAATTAGGGTTTAGAAATTAGGGTTTAGGGTATAGAAATTAGGGTTTATATTGAATCTTTAATACAAACAGTTTAGAGTTTAGGGTTTAGAGTTTGGGGACTAAACCCAAAACACTAAACCCTAAACTCTAAATCAAGCTAATTTTTGAAAAAAAAAACTTCACATAATGAAAAAAATGATGAAAAAAATCTAATTAAAACATTACCCATTATGCATGTTATCATTTATTATTTTCAGTGTTTTCTCGCCAAAATAACAACATTCATCACAAAGTGTCTTTTCTATATGTTCATATTTTCATGTGATCTTAATATTTAAAAAAAATTAAAAAAATGAAAAAATAAAAATAAAAATTTACTTCCCCTGTCCTCAAAAAAACTGATTATCCTTGATTAACCCCATATTATATGTTATACTATACTATATACTATACTATACAATATGATACATATCATATTATACTATACTTTATAATAATAGCGAATTATATTATATTATATAATATAATATTATATTATATAATATAATATAAAATATAATATTATATATTATTAACTCATATTATATTATATTATATTGTATTATATTGTATTGAATTGTATATTTTTTTTTTGGAAAGACGGTAATATATTAAAATCAAACGTCTCTATAACAAGGATCTAGAAGAGCATTACAAGGGGCATAAAAGCCAAGAGTTCTAGTCAGAAACTACATTACACGCAAATGACAAAAATTTAATCGAATGAACAATACAAAAATATTTTAAGGACTTGTCATTATGTAACGAACAATTCTGAAACCACCATATCATCCAAAACAACGCAACCATAATCGAGAGAAAGTTCGTCTTCTCATTGCTTGAACTGTTACCACCTGCATCGAACTAAGAACCTCTTGCCATGACGAGAATTCTGGGATATGATGATTTAACCAAATTTGACTCACCTTGGGTCAGTCTTGTACACGTAGTACCCAAGAAGGGAGGAATGATTGTCATCCAGAATGAGAATAATGAACTGATACCAACTCGGGAGGTCACTAGTTAGAGGGTCTGCATTGACTAACACAAACTAAATGATGCAACCCGAAAAGATCACTTTTATCTTTCGTTCATTGTTCAAATGCTGGAAAGATTATTAGGAAACGAACCCTACTGTTTCCTCGACGGTTTCACTGGTTATTTCTAAATTCCACTCGATCCGGAGGACCAAGAAAAGACAACATTCACTTGTCCTTATAGAATGTTCGCCTACCAACGTATGCCCTTTGGCCTTTGTAATGCACCCGCGACATTTCAAAAGAGTATGGTACCAATCTTCCATAAATGATCGAATGTTGTATGGAAGTCTTCATGGATGACTTATCTGTTTTCGGAAGCACCTTTGCATCATGTCTTTCTAACCTTGAAACAATGCTCGCCCGCTGTGAAGAATCAAACCTAGTTTTAAACTGGGAGAAATGCCACTTCATAGTGAAAGAAGGAATAATTGTAGTGCACAAAATTTCCAAATATGGAATAGAAGTCGACAAAGCTAAGATTGAATAAATAGCTAAACTTCCCTCACCAACCACAGTGAAAACCGTAAGGATTTTCCTAGGACACGGTGGATTTTACCGACGATTAATCAAGGATTTTTCAAAGATTACAAGGCCACTCACTCACATCCTCAGAAAAGAAGTTCCATTCCTCTTTACCGATGAATGCACACAAGCCTTCAATTACCTTAAAAATCAGCTCATGCATGCACCAATAATGATAGCCCCTGACTGGAGTCTACTATTTGAAATCATTGATGTGTCAAAAGTGTGTGTAGTAGCGCTTAACTTATTATTCAACTTTTAAATTTATAAAACCTTTATTATTACACTTTAATACCCTAACGAGCAACAAAACCCGATCAGATGTAGTATTTTAGGTTATCGTCCCAAGAGAGCGTGGATGCGGATAAGAGTTGTTTTATTCAAATAATTTAATTCTTATTAAAGAATTAAAGTTAGATTTTTAAGTCTTTTATAGGATAGATTCTTACCTCTTAGGAAAGAGATGCTTTAAAGATAAACAAAGCAATAAAATAAAATAAGGAATTGAAGATTCAAAATAAACAGATAAAAATAAAAGCAGTTACATGAACAATTAACTTATACGGGAATCATATTAGGCAAGTTTCATAACTTATATTAACACAAAGCAGGATATAATTATAGACCAACTATTATCCCTATGCAGGTTAAGCTAAGTGTTGCATATCATTCAACAAGTAGGACTTAAAGCATATGCTAGATATGTGATGTGCATAACTAACATCTTAATTCTTCATATTTAACTCAATTACATGATACATATCAATCTTGTGATGAGGATACACATGCAAATAGACTGACAAATTATATAAGCTATTAAACACCAAGTAGATCAACTCAAGTTACTAGCTGAAAGTCAATTACTACTAAGTTCTCATGCAATCATTAATTAAACAAATCCAAATGAAGGTTCTTCGATTAAGCCTAACAATATCAAACTCTATTATGTAAGCGTAATTCTAATTAAACAAGTTTATCACTATTAAACTTTTTAACCTAGTTGCATGCAATTCAATTTGACAAGTTTGATGGACTAGATCTAAACAAGTAGCATGAATCAAATAATAGATCTTCGGATCAAGTACTAATCAATCCTAGAATCATGTTATTTTATCATTAAGCATGGTAAACAAGTATATTTAAGCAAAACAGATTCAAAACAATTCAAATATCATTACAGAAACTCGACCATACAGATCTGGAAAAGAACCAGAAACTATACGGATAAAGCACACGAAGCCGGCGGCTTTGTTCCAGCTAAGCCGACGGCTTGGACTGGTGAAGCCAGCAGCTTCATCTAATTCCCAGATGAAGTTCAGTTTTCGTCCACGTAACCACTATGAACGTTTAGTTCATAGCAGAAGACGAACATAAACAAGTAAAATAAATAAAACTGGATGAACAATAAAGTAAAGATAGAATCATACCTTAAAAAGGTAGATGTAAGAAACTTGAATTAAAACTTGAATCATCTTGGTTACAATGAAAAGTAAATCTAACCTAAGGGTTTTAGAGAAAACCCTAAAAGAAAAACAAAACCAAACTAAATTGTATTGAGTTGTACTAAATTGCACACCTAAAACTGAGACTGGAGCCCTCTATTTATAATATTCAGAAATGGTGGCCAAGCCGGCGGCTTCATTGGGAAGCCAGCGGCTTGTTTTAGGTCGGTGACTCCTTCTGCAAGTTTAACTTAATCCGCAAGCACAAAACACGTAACCGTCATAATTAAGCTGGCGGCTTGGTAGCAGGACGGAGGCTTCAGTGACCCAGAAAATCTTTCTGATTTTGTTTTCATTTTTACTTGAACTTGGTCGACAAGTCAAGAAATCGTGTCCATTAGGCCGCAGCTTCAGTGGGAAACCGACGGGTTTAACTGAATTTTGCTTGGTCAACAAATTCATCACATTCTGCGATCAATTCTGGAACATTCTGAAATATTCAACTCCAAGCCGATGGCTTCCTTGAACCCTTGCAGGCGGCTTCATAGCCTTTTCTGCAGTTTTCTTTGTTTTTGATCCTGTTTGATACATAACTTTGATAAAATCATTAGAAATACCTTTTTTTCCATTTTACCCATTTTAGTGTGTTTTAGGATTAAAATGTCTTAAAAATGCTAAGATAACTCCTCAAAATGTTATCAAAAAACTGTATAATTTAGGAGTTTTCAATCATGTGTGATGCTAGTGATTTTGCCGTTAGAGCCGTGTTAGGACAACAAAAAGATAAGAATTTTTAACCAACCTACAATGTTAGTAAAACCTTAACCAAGGCTCAAGAGAATTATACAACTACGAAAAAAGAGCTATTAGAAGTAGTATTCGCTTTCGAAAAATTCATATCCTATTTGATTTTATCTAAAACCATGTC
This sequence comes from Rutidosis leptorrhynchoides, assembly GCF_046630445.1. Classification (NCBI taxonomy): domain Eukaryota; kingdom Viridiplantae; phylum Streptophyta; class Magnoliopsida; order Asterales; family Asteraceae; genus Rutidosis; species Rutidosis leptorrhynchoides. Next base: position 218,422,648 of record NC_092341.1, on the reverse strand, counting down.
TTACACCGACCATTCAACCCTCAAGTATAAGTTCAAAAAAGCAAGACTCTAAACCAGCACTTTTCAACGGATCCTTCTTCTACTAGAATTCGTCATTGAGATTAAAGATAAACAAGGAGTAGAAAACGTCGCAGTTGATCATCTTAGTCGCCTAGAAAATCCGGCGATGGAGCAACTTCACGAATATTTGAGATTAATTTACGGAAGAACAACTTATGAGTTTATAGCAAACTGAAACCGGATCACAATTCACATATAATCCTTGGTACGCCGACATAGCCAACTTTTTAGTTGCGGTGGGTAGTCTAGGAGGGAATGAGCACATTAAGCATTACTACCCGGAAGACCTGTACTTGGTCAAAGTTTACCCAGATCAAATTACAAGAAGATATGTTGACAAAAAACAAGCTGTGGGAATCCCTACCAATGTCATCACTGACCAACATGAGGTCACCACGGAGCCAACTTAACCGGAAAGAAGATATATGAATCCGGATTTTACTGGCAGACTATAATCAAAGATGCTCAAGACCTCGTTAGACGTTGCGATGCTTGTTAGAGGCAAGGAATCATCTCCGCAAGAAATGAGATGCCTCACACCAACATCCAAGCGTATGAGATCTTTGACATATGGGGATTAGACTTCATGGGACCATAACCTAAATCTAATGGAAAAGAATACGTCTTCGTAGCAGCTGATTACGTCTCCAAATGGGTAGAAGCTTAAACGCTTCCAACTAATGACGTCAAGGTCATCATCAACTTCCTCAGAAGATTATTCTGCCGATTCGGAACTCCCCGAGCCATCATAAGTGACAGAGGCACACACTTCTGTAACACACAGTTTATGAAGGTGTTTGATGCTCGCCAAGCTGTCATTTCGGTTTGGATGATAGTCTGCTTCGTATTTTACTCGTGACGGTCGGTCCCGGTTGCGTCTCTCTGGTCATTTTAGGAGCTGGGCCTTTCAGCTTACAGAAAGCGAGACCTGTCGCACGAGTGCATCAGAGGTATTAAAATTTGTCATTGCAGGGGCCTAAATTCGTACTCACTTTTCTCTAACAAGTAGATAGGGTAAGTATGACCTACGTTCGTCACACAACTCAACTAGTTGTGGTAAAACTTAGAGGTATCCTAATTCCAAATTCGATTTAATGTTTATTATACTTTTGTGAGTACTTTTCTATTTTTCATCCAACAATAGTTTGATGATTTATTTTTAGTGGTTTTTGCGTTTATAATAATACTTATAAAAATAATATTCAATAATTTTGTGGAATGGTTTTAAGTTTTAACTACATAATTATATTATAGAATATATATATATATATATATATATATATATATATATATATATATATATATATATATATATATATATATATATATATATATATATATATATATAGCCAGGAATAGATTTATCTATCAAACTCTTATAGATTATAATTTCATAGTTTTGTTAGGTTGTAACAAACTTGTTTTTTCCGTTAACTTTTATGTTAATTCTTAACGTCCTTTAGTTGACTTTGGGTGACTCATGCTTTTAAGAAAACATTTTTATGTTATAATTATTTATAAATATTATTTGTAACATTTACGTGATAACTGTTTATAATAAGAATTTCTATTCTTGATTATACGATGAAACTTGATGACCGTTACCTGACTTTTGAGTCAAGATTTATGGTAATAATATTATTCTTAATATTTACTTTGGACTATTATTATTTTTAAGAATTTTTATTCTTAAGTTATACGACTTTAAACCTGGCGATAGTTGGATACCATTATCGTTTAATTTTTTCCGTGCTCGTTAATTGTTAGGAATTTTTGGATTGTGCCAAGTTTGACAAAAATTGAAAGTTCTGGATTACCCTTGTGCTAGAACCAATTGGTCATATGTGGAGCGGGGTTTTCTATCATTGTTTGATACTCGTTAAGTATTTAAGGCCAGTTAATCTTAAATTTTCTTTCTCCTAATCTTTTGTCCAATCATAATCACGACTACAATCACCATTTCCTACCCTAATCTTCATCAAAAATCTCACTTTTACTTGCTCAATCATAAAATTGATTATTTGTTCGCGATTTACGCGTAAATCTCTACCCGATTCTCCGTTTAATTTCACGATCAAGGTATAATAATGAAACTATAATTTTTTTATTCTGTATTTTTGATCCATATTAATGTAGTAATCATGTGTAGTGCTCGAGTCCTTATGTGTATTGCATATGGTTGTGCTTTGATTTTGTCATTCGGTTAATTTTTGTTAAAAATGAATTTGGAATTGATGATATTGTTAAGTATGAGTTAGAATCTGATCATGATATGTTAATAAATGAAAATCTCTCGAAAAATACTTAGGTTTTCATTTAGAATTCATGTTAATCCGACGGGCGGATCAAAATATATGATTATTTTAATTATCGTATCGTTATTTTGAAAATATTTTTTTGGAATCTGTAAATAATAATTGGATAATTTTCTTTCTGGGTTTTAAAAAGTTTACTTTTGGATCCTACTTTCCGAGTAGTTAATTTTTTTGTGTAGCACACTTGATCACTCGTCGTACGGTTTCCAAGTTATGATTGACACTAAATTGATATTTTTTGCGCGTCTAATTCGACCATTTCTCTAGAATCTGTGATTGTGTAAAAATCGGTATGATAAAAATGTCTGATCCTTTGGACAATGTTGTAGAACATGTATAGAAGATTCTCCAAATTATCTCAACATGTTTTGAGTTATTATGTGTTAGATATGCTTGTGACAAAAATGTGTTTCTGGATTGTTATCAAAACTGCTAGGTCTAACTTTGAAGAATAAACTGTACCAACTGACTAAATCAAATGTTTTCAAAAGTTTATATATGGTAGTTGATATCGGCTAAAAATTCATATTTTTACCTCGATATTAGGGCCCAAAAATAATAAAGTTCCAAGCTTTAGCGACAAAATAATCACGTTTTCGGTTGATTTTGTAGATTTGGTAATTACGAAGACGATGCAAAAAATAATCAATAGAATCGGATCTAAAACGAAGATTCTAGAGCGAAAACTATGAAAGACAAGTTACGATCCCGGGAACGAACAAAATGATCTAAGCAAACAGCAAAACCAGAGGCCAACACCGGCCTACCAAACTGCCTGCCAGCCTGCTTGCCACATTGCACACTGGCCTGCCACATGGCTTGGCACTGGCCACAAAAAACGGGCATTGAAAACGGATTCCCTTGACACCGGCCATCAAAAACGGCTTGCCAGCCGGCCCCAGCCAAAATTTCACTATTTAAGGGGCACTTTTCATCCATTTTCCACACACCTATTCACACTCTCTCAATACAACACACTTTCTCTCACTTGAAGCTTTCAAGGCCTTCTCACCTCCGAGCGAGAAATTAAGTACCCGGAGACGAACGCAGAAGATTGCACTAGGAGTGGTCTAGAGGATGTCAGCACTTGTAATGGTCCAGATCTCTTCTGTAAACGGTGAACGCCTTCCTTAATTTAATAAAGTTATTTTGTTACTTTAAGTTGCTTTCATATTGCATGCTTGTCTATCTGTTACAAATGTTTATTATTTGTTGAATATCTTATCTGAAACTTATGCTATTGTTAATGCTGAAACCTTGACGGTTTAGAAGTCTAATTTACGGACCACCCTTTCCATTTACTCACGTGGCTATAACCTAGTATTAAGACCTAATCAACCCCAGGATACAAGGTAAGTAGTTATGTGTGCTTAACGTCACAATAGGGAAATAGTACCTACCTACGGTTAATCACTTATCCGTCAAAGAAGAGCTGCCCATTTAGATTGTGATTAGAGTAGGCAATATAGAGTTTAGTGAACACTAGCTTACTCAAAAGCATGATTCGCGTCAGAAGCAATGTCCTTGAGATATTGTAAGATGATCCGGGGTTGAGTAAGTGATCGCAAAGGAGAAACCTTTAACCCAATTAGCAGTACCTTAGGATATCTAAGATTGCACATCTGTTAATGTTAAAGCATAACTTAGTATTAACTGGGGGAACGTTACTGTAGTTAAATCAACTAGGATTAAGAAAAGCTGAGACTTTCCTTTAAGGATATACCACTTTATTCATGTACCTAGGATTCCATCCTCAAGGTCGTTTAAACCCTTTAAGGTTAACGTTGGGAGTAGGGATATCCGTCTTAGCCAGAATCTTCAAAGCCTAAACTCTTAGTGACAAATTAATTAGGTTCTTAACCCGAATGATTGAGGTTTAGTGTTTATTCTAGGAAGTTAAACTCTTGAATAGTTCCCCATCAGTATTCTATTCTTCATACCTATCCCTTTTTATCTTTATAGTTTGTTTTACCTTTAGTTAATCTTAATCTATCACCACTTGTCACTTGGGTTAATTATTTAGGCACTTTTATCCCACATTACTGAGCAAACATACAAAAATATGAACCTGAGTTATACTTACCACTTACTCGTTAAAAGGAAGATAAGTAGGTGAAATATATATAGGAAACCCAGCTAAATATAAGTAATAAAACCATTACTCTCTTTTGATAAATAATTCTGACGTTTTGTGACCTAATGACACCGCATAAATAAAACCGTCCGTTTTGGTCATATCGAGGAGGAAGTAAAGTTTTTGGCGCCGCTGCCTGGGATCGAATTTCCTATTTGTTAAGGTAACCGTTGATTCTGTCAAGATATCTGAGATTCTTGAGTGGTGTCTAAGAAAGACAATTATACACGAAATTGGTTGTTGGATTTTCTAAACAGTCTCCAATTATATTGGAACCAAAATGATCCTGCCTCTCCGTTGTTGATCTGGCCACTTGTTTCAAAAGATAAATTGATAAGAAACACATATGCTTAATAAGCAGAGAGTTTGTCGGTATAGGATTTAAAGTCGCCATTATAGTAAACCCTTTATAAAACTACAAAAATAAAATATTAATTATGATATTAATTTTTGTAGATTCCAGTTCAAACTTAACCGATTACGAAGAAAGTGCAAAAGGCAGTTGCTCTCCCACAACTTTGGAAACCGGAGAAGTTTTCCTTTATAAAGATAAAAATGAAATAAGTCTAAACCCTGATGAATCTCATCAAGAACTAGTTCTTGATCCTTGTAGTCCAAGAAGTCGGATAACTTCATCCTACTTAGAGATTTCATTACTTTTAGATAAGTTTTACTCAAATGAACCAGGATTCGAACCTTCACGATCCGAAAGGGAGACTCAGTCTTAATGAGCTATGAAATACGGGAAGAATACCCAACTGTTTTCTTATATCCAGACTTGTTTGAATATATTCCAAAAGAGAAACGACACATTGATAAATCATATGCTCCGTTTACTGGAAATCTGTTAAATCCTAGCAGAAGGTTAGACGTCTATAGAGAATTCATTAGGCATCTCTATTCCTCAGATTTCTCGTTTTCGAAATTTCAAATAAATCTATTGAAAGAGCTGTGTAATTAAGTTCGTTCTCTTCACAAACTGTCAAAGGAATGTGGGGAAGATATTTTTGTCAAGTATCGGGATGCAGAAATTGGCCTCAAGTCTGATTTAGAGTCATTTGTTAGTTTTCTACCTCATATCGATGATAAATAGTTTTCTCAAATTCATATCAAGCGTTATGTCGCTGCAATGATTTTTGAATTAGAATTTTGGATTGAAAGCAAAAAACCTAACCCTATTTCAAAATATGGAGATCGAGAATTCTTCTACTTTGATCCAACATCATTTCTCATTAAAAGATTAATCGAAGTTTTTCCTGATTCAACCGAGGAAAGAATAAATCAGAATTTCTTCACAAAAAGAAAGAAAATATATTCTGAACTCATGCAAATTCTCACTACGTCAAAATTTCCATTTACAACTCCGCAAAGAAAGGTCATTCGAGAAATATCTGAAAATTTAAAATTTACTATCGGTGATCCTGAGTCCACGGAAGATCTTCTACTTCAAGACATAATGTCAAAACTTCTTTTTGAACTTAATTAATGGGATACTGGACTAAGAGATGGAATTTCAAACACCAAAAAAATTTAGAAGGGCTTTGGTTAAATTAATGGATGACATCGGAGATTTACAAAAGCGTGAGCGCAAAATGCTAAGTGATTTTGAAATATTTTCAGTACACTCCGCTGATTTACTCTGGATGGTCAAAGAAGCTTTAAACTTATCTTTCTTTTCGCGTTATTTCTGGAACTTAGTTGTGGAACCTGTGTAATCAATTTGTGTTTTGAAAAAAAAATAAGAATTACTATTTTTCTTCGCCTTGTTTATTTTTAAAATTGTCTTAAAATTTTAGTTTAATTAATAAAATAACCGGATTAAAATTCGAAGCAAAATTTTATAAACTTAACGATAAAATTTTTAAAATTTAAAATATAAAAATAATTCGCGAGTCGGGCCGGAGAAATAAGCCCGTGCACGGGTCCATTTTTTCTTCTTCTTCTTCTTCTTCTTCTTCTTCTTCTTCTTCTTCTTCTTCTTCTTCTTCTTCTTCTTCTTCTTCTTCTTCTTCTTTCTTTCTTTCTTTCTTTCTTCTTCTTTCTTCCCTTCTTCTTTTCTCTCGGCCAACGACTCCCAAGCACATCACCTTCCAATTTTAACCAAATTTCGCGATTCAAAGCTCCAAACTAAGTCTCTCAATACTCCTAAACTCGTTTCTGTTGTCAATGGCGATTAAGGTACATTTTCACGGTTAAAAAACAAATTTGTGCGTAGGGTTTAATTTTTAACTTTTGAAAAATTTGTGTTTTATGCTTGATTTTGATTCCTTGCATGCTAAGTTAGACAATGTGATTATTGTGTGCTAGTTTTTAGGTTCGATTGAGACATTTTGGTTCACTTTTGGCATACGATTCCTGAATTCGTTTTCTAGGAAAGAAATTGATAATTTTTTTTTTGGGATTATGATGTTTTGCTAGCTCATTTTGGCTTAGTAATTGATATCGACCAAAAAGTCACGTTTTTACCCTCGATATTAAGCTTTATCGGTAAAATTATTGTTTTGTTGGTTGATTTTGTAGATTAAGTAATTACAAAGGTGATGCAAAAAGAATAAAGTAAAACGGAGCTAAAACGAAGAATCTAGAGCGAAAACGGTGAAAGACAAGTTACGACCAAGAAAATCAAGTTACGATCCAGGAAACAGCTGACCAGGGCAAGCTAAACGTCTTACCAAGCGACTTGCCAAACGGCCTACCATAAGGGAAAATGGCCTGCCATACAGCCTAGGCAAACGGGCATAAAAAAGGCTGACCAGTGCAAACGGCCTTCAAAAACGGCTTGCCAAACGGCTTGCCAGCCGTTTGGCAGCTGAATTCAAGTATATTTAGAGGGCTTCTTCCATCCATTTTTAAACACACTCAATTTGTACTTCACTTTATATTTTCAAGTTTTTTAGTTAGTTTTTAGTAGTAGCTAGCTTAGCTTGTGTTTTCCGGAGGATATCCAGGCGAGTCCCTGCGATCTCGGGCATATTTCTTCAGCCTTTTAAGGTTTTTATCCGAAACGCTTATCCTTTGTATTAAACATGTATTGTTACCAATTATATTTAATAATGCGTTCTGATATTATCATGTTAGCTTAATTAATCTGTATGTTCCCATAATAGAAGTTTGGGTTAGCGTAGTTATGTTAAATTAGTACGGTTACTGTTGTTATGCTGAACTTGTAAGGCTGATAGATTTGTATGCTAGCATCTTAAGGATTGACCAACCTAGGTTGTGATCAGGACTTGTTCACCTATATGAACTTAGCTACTTCATGGGATTAAGACCCCTGGTTATACTGCATCTGAAGATTCTATGAACTCGGTATGGCCGGAATTCCCGAGAGTCATCTAATGCACTTTTAGGACACGAAACTTAGGAATTGAGACATAAATGACCTAGTATGCCTATTGACTGTTCCAAAGAGACCTCTTAGGAGCTGTTAAGATCTAGTTAGTGCCTTGACTGTATGACCCAAACCTATTGCATGTTCTTGTTTGATTGTTGCCCTAGGATTAAGTCATATCAACTGTTTAGGTATCTGGTAGGTTTCTATCTGCTCTACTTTCAGTGTATCAACTGTAATGCTGTATAATGTTTGGATTAGTATGATCTTATTAGTATGATGAAATGGTTGTTAGTTTTCATTTAAGGTTTTGTCAACTTAACCCGACGGACTCCTTCCGTTTATGATCAGTTTTCAATCAACACGGCACATTGTTATTCAGTTAACTAAACTGATAACGGGGGTAAGGATTAGAGCTTAACTCACTAATAAACCTAGTGCTTTACTGAGGATAACCTCCGAGGTATAGTTACCTTTCAATTATACAACCAAGTGACATACTTTTCACTACTCAACGAGAACTCCGAGAGTCTAGAGATAACTAGGTCTGTGTAATTGGCTCATCCAACCAGATCTACACCATTCCAATAATAGCTTTAACATAAACATAATTACCTTTCCCTAACCCAAACTAATATCTTGGTCAACATTTCCCTGATCTGCATACTCCATGTATCCTTCCACTTTCTTTACTTTTCCGCAATTAGGACTATTAGCTTAAAACCAACTACTATCCTTTACTCAGGTAATTTAAACAAAGACAATTATCCACTTGATCTTCAATTCGTTAAACCATTTAAAAACACGACCCTAGGTTAACTTACACCTTCAACCATTAGAAAGTTAAAAGTAAATTTAGGCCCCACAAAATATAAATAATAAACTACTATTTGCTACCTGATCAACTGACTCTGATGCCTTGCGGCCTAACGACACCGCACGAATAAAACCACCCGTTTCAGTCATATCATAGTAACAGTAAGTTTTTTTGGCGCCGCTGCCGGGGAATCGAATATATTAATTGTGAAAGATTTTAAACAGACAAAAGTATTGTTTGGTGGTGTCTAAGAAAAACAATTATACACGGACTTGGTTGTTGGATTTTCCAAACAGTCTCCAATTATATTGGAACCAAAAGGATCCCGCCTCTCCGTAGTAGGCCTGGCCACCTAGCTACGAAGTAATCTGTATGAAGTCCTATCAGTTGGAATATCCGATAAGGTTAGCGACCGAATTTTAAGAATAATTCTTTTTATTAAATTATCTAACCTTTTAGTCAATTTATATTTTCTAAAAGTTACTTTTAAGTCTTTTTAAAACAGAAAAAAATAATGGAACAACAAAACACTTGCTTCTATGCAAAAGTCATGCTTAGAAGAAAGTGGAGGACCAATCACCTTAGGAACTGAAGGAATTTCTGAAATCAGTTCACAAATGATCAAATTGGTCAGTATGATCTGTAAATTTCAAGGATTAGCGACTGACGATCCAAACTTTCACTTAAACAAATTTATCAGTGTGGTTGACTCTTTTAAGAATGAAGAAAGTATGAAAAACATTTTTAAGCTTCATCTTTTTCAATATTCTCTGTTGATGTTATGCGAGGTGTATACGAAATAGTTATATATTTACTACGAAATACTATTAAATACGATACAATTTTACACAAGTTATTTATTTATTTATAAAGTGGATATACCTAAACCTTGCTACAACACTTATAGGCAGTGTACCTAATCGTACAGTAGTGTAGTTTTTAGTAAGTCCGGTTCATTCCACAGGGTACAGTATACAAGTTTAACGCTATAATTATTTTAACCTATAATTGTAAAAATATAAATATATATATATATATATATATATATATATATATATATATATATATATATATATAAATAAGTAGTATTATTATTATAAAAGGGGGTTTTTACCGTTTAATGACCGGTTTGTCGATTTTATGTCTTAAGTCGCAATTAAAACCTAATGTAAAATATTAAAAATAAATATAACTTAATTTAAAACGTAAAGTAAATAACGATAATTAAAGTGCGATAAATTAAAGTACGATAAATAAAATGAGGGTAAATAAAATTGCGATAATTAAAAAGTACGATAATTAAAAAGTGCAATAAATAAAATGACAGTAAATAAAATTGCGATGAAATATGAAATAAAGGAATTATGCTTATTTAAACTTCCGTAATCATGATGTTCGACGTGTTGATTTTAGTTTATTACCATGGGTTAATTGTCCTTTGTCCTGGATTATTTGATATATCCTTCTGGTTTTTGTCCATAACAGTCCATCAGTCATAAATATAAAATGCGAGTGTCCTCGTCAAATTATCCTTATACCCGAAATCAAATATTCCAACTAATTGGGGACTTAAACTGTAACAAGGTCTTAATACTTTGTTTAATAATTACACCAGGATATCGACTGCGTGTAACCCAAGGTTTTAATACTTTGTTAACAATTACGCCAAGTGTCCTTGTACATAATTCACCTCTGTTTTAATGAGTCTATTGACTATTAATCCATTCCCGTGTCCGGTTAAATGAACGATTATTAGTATTTATAAATATCCCACCCATCGTGTCCGATCGAGTGTATATGGTTATTTATAGATACGTCAAATTGTAAATCTCTATATTAAATTAACCAACTATCATTCAGTTAAACAAATATAAAGCCCATTAATAGCCCATAGTCAAATTTCCACAAGTGTTGTTCTTTTGTCCAAACGCCAATTATGGTACAAAGCCCAATAACCCCGTCTTTAATATTTAGTCTAACATCATGATTACTTCGATTTAAATAAGCATAATAATAACTTAGCCACGAGACATTAATTTAAAAAGGTTGAACATAACTTACAATGAGTATTAATAGCGTAGCGTTACACGGACAAAATTTTGACTTACACACTTACAACATTCGCCACTATAACCTTATTATTATTAAACTTAAATTAAAATTATAATTATAAAATATAAATATTAATATATCGTAGATAGAAAGATAGAAAAAAGATGATGAAATCGATCAGAATGCGCGGCCTTTTATAGTCCCACGTTTCACTGTAGAGCTCCGCGAGTGCAGATGTTTTCATCATAAAAGCTCCGCGAGTGCGGAGGTCTGGAATCCAGCTCACAAAATGAATTCAACGTGGGCTGCTTTGATTAAAATAATATATAATATATATATAATTAATTATATATAATATTATATTCTTGTGCATAGTTGACTTGTAATTTTTGGTCCGTTGCGTCGCGCGCTGAAAGTTGATTCATGTCTCGGTTCCGGATTTCCGAACGCCTTTCCGTACAATTTAATATCTTATACTTTGTGTTTCACGGCTTGTACTCTTGTAATTTTTAGACGTTTCTCATCAATAATTTGAACCACTTTGATTGTACTTTGTACTTTTTAGCTTTTTGGTCGTTTGCGTCTTCAATTCGTCGAATTTCTCTTTTGTCTTCACCTTTTATTATTTAAACGAATATCGCTTGTAAATAGAACAATTGCAACCAAAAGCTTGTCTTTCTTGAGGGATAATGCTATGAAATATATGTTCATTTTTAGCATTATCAAATATTCCCATACTTGAGCATTGCTTGTCCTCAAGCAATATAGTCTTGAAATAAAAATACTAGAATCACTTATTTATTCTTTACACTTTGTACATCAGTGATTTCTATATGGCGGTATGAACAATGGTAGTAACATTGTGGTTTACAGTCCCACATGACTATGAAAATTTAGATCCTTTAAAGAAATTGAATCTTTATGAAAACATTTGATTTTTTTTGAAAATTCAATCTAGCTTTTACCCTAGATAAGTTTTCCGGAATAACCCTTCACCGGTGTTTGCAAAATGTTTTTGTGGGTTTTGTGGGTTTCAGATTTGAAAATTTTAGCTCAAAACTTGCAGTTTTGTGTCACCCACTTGCTAACCTTGTATTGGGAAAGCAACACGTCCAGTTTACTTGCTCCGTATATTACCTTTCGATAAACTACCGTCCGGTTGTAAAGGAAAGCGTTGAACAAGCAACTGTTAAGGCAATGTCCCGTGACATGCTTTTGATTATGGTCTATATCATGTCGGATGCAATTACTATCCTTTGTAGGAGCAATAGTAAAGATCACCCTATAGTTTTTTCGGTCTGGCACAAGGTCCTGTCTTCGACCATGCTATGCAACCTCCGTTCTTATGGTTGACACCCGATTTGGTTCAGGTGACCTAATGAATTCTAGGTGAATTTCTAGGATTTTACGTTCAATGGTAATGAACGCATTGAAAATGGGTTTTCAGAAAACAAATCAGTTTGTAATTTTGATCAAAATATTTTCTCGTTCAAGCTCTAGTTTAGATATCATCGAATTCCATGAGTTTGAATTCTCAATCTTTAAGGTCAATCTCAAGGATTGAGTAATATCAGTCTTAAAAGCTGATTTTTGATCTTTAAGGAGATTATCCTTTCTGGGGATCTGATTCATTAGTCTTATAAGCTAATTTGCATGGTGCCCCCATTGTACGAGACAGATCTTCTCATGGTTAGGATAAGTCTGACCACTTGGCAACTGAAATGTCCCGTTCTTATTGATTAAAAACGTTCCATATTAATTGATTTCGTTGCGAGGTTTTGACCTCTATATGAGACGTTTTTCAAAGACTGCATTCATTTTTAAAACAAACCATAACCTTTATTTCATAGATAAAGGTTTTAAAAAGCTTTACGTAGATTATCAAATAATGATAATCTAAGATATCCTGTTTACACACGACCATTACATAATGGTTTACAATACAAATATGTTACAACAAAATAAGTTTCTTGAATGCAGTTTTTACATAATATCATACAAGCATGGACTCCAAATCTCGTCCTTATTTAAGTATGCGACAGCGGAAGCTCTTAATAATCACCTGAGAATAAACATGCTTAAAACGTCAACAAAAATGTTGGTGAGTTATAGGTTTAACCTATATATATCAAATCATAATAATAGACCACAAGATTTCATATTTCAATACACATCCCATACATAGAGATAAAAATCATTCATATGGTGAACACCTGGTAACCGACATTAACAAGATGCATATATAAGAATATCCCCATCATTCCGGGACACCCTTCGGATATGATATAAATTTCGAAGTACTAAAGCATCCGGTACTTTGGATGGGGTTTGTTAGGCCCAATAGATCTATCTTTAGGATTCGCGTCAATTAGGGTGTCTGTTCCCTAATTCTTAGATTACCAGACTTAATAAAAAGGGGCATATTCGATTTCGATAATTCAACCATAGAATGTAGTTTCACGTACTTGTGTCTATTTTGTAAATCATTTATAAAACCTGCATGTATTCTCATCCCAAAAATATTAGATTTTAAAAGTGGGACTATAACTCACTTTCACAGATTTTTACTTCGTCGGGAAGTAAGACTTGGCCACTGGTTGATTCACGAACCTATAACAATATATACATATATATCAAAGTATGTTCAAAATATATTTACAACACTTTTAATATATTTTGATGTTTTAAGTTTATTAAGTCAGCTGTCCTCGTTAGTAACCTACAACTAGTTGTCCACAGTTAGATGTACAGAAATAAATCGATAAATATTATCTTGAATCAATCCACGACCCAGTGTATACGTATCTCTGTATTGATCACAACTCAAACTATATATATTTTGGAATCAACCTCAACCCTGTATAGCTAACTCCAACATTCACATATAGAGTGTCTATGGTTGTTCCGAAATATATATAGATGTGTCGACATGATAGGTCGAAACATTGTATACGTGTCTATGGTATCTCAAGATTACATAATATACAATACAAGTTGATTAAGTTATGGTTGGAATAGATTTGTTACCAATTTTCACGTAGCTAAAATGAGAAAAATTATCCAATCTTGTTTTACCCATAACTTCTTCATTTTAAATCCGTTTTGAGTGAATCAAATTGCTATGGTTTCATATTGAACCCTATTTTATCAATCTAAACAGAAAAAGTATAGGTTTATAGTCGGAAAAATAAGTTACAAGTCGTTTTTGTAAAGGTAGTCATTTCAGTCGAAAGAACGACGTCTAGATGACCATTTTAGAAAACATACTTCCACTTTGAGTTTAACCATAATTTTTGGATATAGTTTCATGTTCATAATAAAAATCATTTTCTCAGAATAACAACTTTTAAATCAAAGTTTATCATAGTTTTTAATTAACTAACCCAAAACAGCCCGCGGTGTTACTACGACGGCGTAAATCCGGTTTTACGGTGTTTTTCGTGTTTCCAGGTTTTAAATCATTAAGTTAGCATATCATATAGATATAGAACATGTGTTTAGTTTATTTTAAAAGTCAAGTTAGAAGGATTAACTTTTGTTTGCGAACAAGTTTAGAATTAACTAAACTATGTTCTAGTGATTACAAGTTTAAACCTTCGAATAAGATAGCTTTATATGTATGAATCGAATGATGTTATGAACATCATTACTACCTTAAGTTCCTTGGATAAACCTATTGGAAAAGAGAAAAATTGATCTAGCTTCAATGGATCCTTGGATGGCTCGAAGTTCTTGAAGCAGAATCATGACACGAAAACAAGTTCAAGTAAGATCATCACTTGAAATAAGATTGTTATAGTTATAGAAATTGAACCAAAGTTTGAATATGATTATTACCTTGTATTAGAATGATAACCTACTGTAAGAAACAAAGATTTATTGAGGTTGGATGATCACCTTACAAGATTGGAAGTGAGCTAGCAAACTTGAAAGTATTCTTGATTTTATGAAACTAGAACTTTTGGAATTTATGAAGAACACTTAGAACTTGAAGATAGAACTTGAGAGAGATCAATTAGATGAAGAAAATTGAAGAATGAAAGTGCTTGTAGGTGTTTTTGGTCGTTGGTGTATGGATTAGATATAAAGGATATGTTATTTTGTTTTCATGTAAATAAGTCATGAATGATTACTCATATTTTTGTAATTTTATGAGATATTTCATGCTAGTTGCCAAATGATGGTTCCCACATGTGTTAGGTGACTCACATGGGCTACTAAGAGCTGATCATTGGAGTGTATATACCAATAGTACATACATCTAAAAGCTGTGTATTGTACGAGTACGAATACGGGTGCATACGAGTAGAATTGTTGATGAAACTGAACGAGGATGTAATTGTAAGCATTTTTGTTAAGTAGAAGTATTTTGATAAGTGTCTTGAAGTCTTTCAAAAGTGTATGAATACATATTAAAACACTACATGTATATACATTTTAACTGAGTCGTTAAGTCATCGTTAGTCGTTACATGTAAATGTTGTTTTGAAACCTTTAGGTTAACGATCTTGTTAAATGTTGTTAACCCAATGTTTATAATATCAAAAGAGATTTTAAATAATTATATTATCATGATATTATGATGTATGAATATCTCTTAATATGATATATATACATTAAATGTCGTTACAACGATAATCGTTACATATATGTCTCGTTTCAAAATCATTAAGTTAGTAGTCTTGTTTTTACATATGTAGTTCATTGTTAATATAATTAATGATATGTTTACTTATCATAATATCATGTTAACTATATATATAACCATATATATGTCATCATATAGTTTTTACAAGTTTTAACGTTCGTGAATCACCGGTCAACTTGGGTGGTCAATTGTCTATATGAAACCTATTTCAATTAATCAAGTCTTAACAAGTTTGATTTCTTAACATGTTGGAAACATTTAATCATGTAAATATCAATCTCAATTAATATATATAAACATGGAAAAGTTCGGGTCACTACAGTACCTACCCGTTAAATAAATTTCGTCCCGAAATTTTAAGCTGTTGAAGGTGTTGACGAATCTTCTGGAAATAGATACGGGTATTTCTTCTTCATCTGATCTTCACGCTCCCAGGTGAACTCAGGTCCTCTACGAGCATTCCATCGAACCTTAACAATTGGTATCTTGTTTTGCTTAAGTCTTTTAACCTCACGATCCATTATTTCGACGGGTTCTTCGATGAATTGAAGTTTTTCGTTGATTTGGATTTCATCTAATGGAATAGTGAGATCTTCTTTAGCAAAACATTTCTTCAAATTCGAGACGTGGAAAGTGTTATGTACAGCCGCGAGTTGTTGAGGTAACTCAAGTTGGTAAGCTACTGGTCCGACACGATCAATAATCTTGAATGGTCCAATATACCTTGGATTTAATTTCCCTCGTTTACCAAATCGAACAACGCCTTTCCAAGGTGCAACTTTAAGCATGACCATCTCTCCAATTTCAAATTCTATATCTTTTCTTTTAATGTCAGCGTAGCTCTTTTGTCGACTTTGGGCGGTTTTCAACCGTTGTTGAATTTGGATGATCTTCTCGGTAGTTTCTTGTATAATCTCCGGACCCGTAATCTGTCTATCCCCCACTTCACTCCAACAAATCGGAGACCTGCACTTTCTACCATAAAGTGCTTCAAACGGCGCCATCTCAATGCTTGAATGGTAGCTGTTGTTGTAGGAAAATTCTACTAACGGTAGATGTCGATCCCAACTGTTTCCGAAATCAATAACACATGCTCGTAGCATGTCTTCAAGCGTTTGTATCGTCCTTTCGCTCTGCCCATCAGTTTGTGGATGATAGGCAGTACTCATGTCTAGACGAGTTCCTAATGCTTGCTGTAATGTCTGCCAGAATCTTGAAATAAATCTGCCATCCCTATCAGAGATAATAGAGATTGGTATTCCATGTCTGGAGATGACTTCCTTCAAATACAGTCGTGCTAACTTCTCCATCTTGTCATCTTCTCTTATTGGCAGAAAGTGTGCTGATTTGGTGAGACGATCAACTATTACCCAAATAGTATCAAAACCACTTGCAGTCCTTGGCAATTTAGTGATGAAATCCATGGTAATGTTTTCCCATTTCCATTCCGGGATTTCGGGTTGTTGAAGTAGACCTGATGGTTTATGATGCTCAGCTTTGACCTTAGAACACGTCAAACATTCTCCTACGTATTTAGCAACATCGGCTTTCATACCCGGCCACCAAAAATGTTTCTTGAGATCCTTGTACATCTTCCCCGTTTCAGGATGTATTGAGTATCTGGTTTTATGAGCTTCTCTAAGTACCATTTCTCTCATATCTCCAAATTTTGGTACCCAAATCCTTTCAGCCCTATACCGGGTTCCGTCTTCCCGAATATTAAGATGCTTCTCCGATCCTTTGGGTATTTCATCCTTTAAATTTCCCTCTTTTAAAACTCCTTGTTGCGCCTCCTTTATTTGAGTAGTAAGGTTATTATGAATCATTATATTCATAGATTTTACTCGAATGGGTTCTCTGTCCTTCCTGCTCAAGGCATCGGCTACCACATTTGCCTTCCCCGGGTGGTAACGAATCTCAAAGTCGTAATCATTCAATAATTCAATCCACCTACGCTGCCTCATATTCAGTTGTTTCTGATTAAATATGTGTTGAAGACTTTTGTGGTCGGTATATATAATACTTTTAACACCATATAAGTAGTGCCTCCAAGTCTTTAATGCAAAAACAACTGCGCCTAATTCCAAATCATGCGTCGTATAATTTTGTTCGTGAATCTTCAATTGTCTAGACGCATAAGCAATCACCTTCGTTCATTGCATTAATACACAACCGAGACCTTGCTTTGATGCGTCACAATAAATCACAAAATCATCATTCCCTTCAGGCAATGACAATATAGGTGCCGTAGTTAGCTTTTTCTTCAATAACTGAAACGCTTTCTCTTGTTCATCATTCCATTCAAATTTCTTCCCTTTATGCGTTAATGCAGTCAAGGGTTTTGCTATTCTGGAAAAGTCTTGGATGAACCTTCTGTAGTAACCAGCTAGTCCTAAAAACTGGCGTATGTGTTTCGGAGTTTTCGGGGTTTCCCACTTTTCAACAGTTTCTATCTTTGCCGGATCCACCTTAATACCTTCTTTGTTCACTATGTGACCGAGGAATTGAACTTCTTCCAACCAAAATGCACACTTTGAAAACTTAGCGTACAATTCTTCCTTCCTCAATACTTCTAACACCTTTCTCAAATGTTCACCGTGTTCTTGGTCATTCTTTGAGTAAATAAGTATGTCATCAATGAAAACAATGACAAACTTGTCAAGGTATGGTCCACACACTCGGTTCATAAGGTCCATGAACACAGCTGGTGCATTAGTTAAACCAAATGGCATGACCATAAACTCGTAATGACCGTAACGTGTTCTGAAAGCAGTCTTTGGAATATCATCTTCTTTCACCCGCATTTGATGATACCCGGAACGTAAGTCAATCTTTGAATAAACAGACGAGCCTTGTAGTTGATCAAATAAGTCGTCGATTCTCGGTAGTGGGTAGCGGTTCTTGATGGTAAGTTTGTTCAACTCTCGGTAGTCGATACACAACCTGAATGTACCATCTTTCTTCTTGACAAACAAAACAGGAGCTCCCCACGGTGATGTGCTTGGTCGAATGAAACCACGCTCTAAAAGTTCTTGTAATTGGCTTTGCAGTTCTTTCATCTCGCTGGGTGCGAGTCTATAAGGAGCACGAGCTATTGGTGCAGCTCCTGGTACAAGATCTATTTGAAATTCAACGGATCGATGTGGGGGTAATCCCGGTAATTCTTTCGGAAATACATCGGGAAATTCTTTTGCAATGGGAACATCATTGATGCTCTTTTCTTCAGTTTGTACTTTCTCAACGTGTGCTAGAACAGCATAGCAACCTTTTCTTATTAGTTTTTGTGCCTTCAAATTACTAATAAGATGTAGCTTCGTGTTGCCCTTTTCTCTGTACACCATTAAGGGTTTTCCTTTTTCTCGTATAATGCGAATTGCATTTTTGTAACAAACGATCTCTGCTTTCACTTCTTTCAACCAGTCCATACCGATTATCACATCAAAACTCCCTAACTCTACTGGTATCAAATCAATCTTAAATGTTTCGCTAACCAGTTTAATTTCTCGATTCCAACATATATTATCTGCTGAAATTAATTTACCATTTGCTAATTCGAGTAAAAATTTACTATCCAAAGGCGTCAATGGACAACTTAATTTAGCACAAAAATCTCTACTCATATAGCTTCTATCCGCACCCGAATCAAATAAAACGTAAGCAGATTTATTGTCAATAAGAAACGTACCCGTAACAAGCTCCGGGTCTTCCTATGCCTCTGCCGCATTAATATTGAAAACTCTTCCGCGGCCTTGTCCATTCGTGTTCTCCTGGTTCGGGCAATTTCTAATAATGTGGCCCGATTTTCCACATTTATAACAAACTACATTGGCATAACTTACTCCGACACTACTTGCTCCGCCATTACTCGTTCCGACACCATTTGTTCCTTTCGTTCTATTAACCCCTGGTCCGTAGACCTCACACTTCGCCGCGCTATGACCATTTCTTTTACACTTGTTGCAAAATTTGGTGCAGAACCCCGAGTGATACTTTTCACACCTTTGGCATAGCTGCTTCTGATTGTTGTTGTTGTTGTTGTTGTTGTTGCGGTTATTATTGTTGTTGGGATGATTGTTGTAGTTGCTGTTGTTGTTGTTATTGTTGTTGGGCCGTTTGTTGTAGTTGCGATTGATGTTGCGATTGTTGGGATAATTGTTGCGATTATTGTTGTAATTGCTGTTGTTGTTGTATTGGTGATTCTTATCACCGTTTTCCTCCCACTTTCTTTTGACTTGCTTCACATTGGCCTCTTCAGCAGTCTGTTCTTTAATTCTTTCTTCAATCTGGTTCACTAGTTTGTGAGCCATTCTACATGCCTGTTGTATAGAGGCGGGCTCGTGTGAACTTATATCTTCTTGGATTCTTTCCGGTAATCCTTTCACAAACGCGTCGATCTTCTCTTCCTCATCTTCGAATGCTCCCGGACACAATAGGCACAATTCTGTGAATCGTCTTTCGTACGTGGTAATATCGAATCCTTGGGTTCGTAACCCTCTAAGTTCTGTCTTGAGCTTATTGACCTCGGTTCTGGGACGGTACTTCTCGTTCATCAAGTGCTTGAATGCTGACCACGGTAGTGCGTACGCATCATCTTGTCCCACTTGCTCTAGATAGGTATTCCACCATGTTAACGCAGAACCTGTGAAGGTATGTGTAGCGTACTTCACTTTGTCCTCTTCAGTACACTTACTTATGGCAAACACCGATTCGACCTTCTCGGTCCACCGTTTCAATCCGATCGGTCCTTCGGTTCCATCAAATTCCAAAGGTTTGCAGGCAGTAAATTCTTTGTAGGTGCATCCTACACGATTTCCTGTACTGCTAGTTCCAAGGTTATTGTTGGTATGTAGCGCAGCCTATACTGCGGCTATGTTTGAAGCTAGAAAAGTACGGAATTCCTCTTCATTCATATTCACGGTGTGTCGAGTAGTCGGTGCCATTTCCTTCAAAATAGTCAAATGGAACAAGTTAATCATACAGAATATTAAGAGTAGTTAATAGTATTTCGTAGCATAATATGAACTCATTTATAAAAGCTTTTTCTTCATATTAGCGTTTTATAAGTTTAAATTCGGGTAGTACCTACCCGTTAAGTTCATACTTAGTAGCTAATATACAATTCAACTACTACAATTCTATATGAAAAACTGATTATAATAATATTTCGCGTTCAAACTTTTACACAATATTTTACAAACTTACAATACCGCTTATTTTATATATAGCATGAAATATAGCACACAATAAATTTGATACAAGATGGTTGTGAAGATAATTCTAGCTAGTACACAAGTCGTTCAGCAAAGGCAATAAAGACACGTAATTCATACGTCCAGAAACAAGTCATGCATTCTGGTTTTACTAGGATTACTTCCCATCCTTGGTCTTGTGGAACATAACCGTTATGGCCGTTGATAAGACAGCGTGTTGTAACGTCGTCAAAGGGGCGAGGGTTACGTAATGTCCAACAGTCCCGTAACAATCTAAAAACCTCATTTCTTACCCCAATTATCGACTCCGTCACTTGTGGGAACGTTTTGTTTAATAGTTGTAGCCCGATGTTCTTGTTCTCACTTTGGTGAGAAGCGAACATTACTAATCCGTAAGCATAACATGCTTCTTTATGTTGCATGTTAGCCGCTTTTTCTAAATCACGAAGTCCAATATTCGGATATATTGAGTCAAAATAATTTCTTAACCCATTGCGTAAAATAGCATTTGGGTTCCCCGCAATATATGCGTCAAAGTAAACACATCGTAACTTATGGATTTCCCAATGTGATATCCCCCATCTTTCGAACGAAAGCCTTTTATAAACCAAGGCATTCTTGGAACGTTCTTCGAATGTCTTACAAACTGATGTCGCCTTAAATAGTTGTGCCGAAGAATTCTGACCGACTCTAGACAAGATTTCATCAATCATGTCTCCGGGTAGGTCTCTTAAAATATTGGGTTGTCTATCCATTTTGTGTTTTTATACTGTAAAATAGACAAGAGTTAGATTCATAAAAAAAATACTTATTAATACAAGCAATTTTTACATATATCATAAAGCATAAGCACACTATATTACATATATTACACCACACGAATACAACTATCTTATTCCGACTCGCTTGTTTCTTCTTCTTCGGTTTTGGTTCGTTTTGCTAAGTTTCTAGGGATATATGATGTTTCCCTAATACGAGCTGTCGTAATCCACATTGGTTTAGAAAAACCTGGTGGTTTAGAGGTTCCCGGGTCATTGTTACAACTTAAGGACTTCGGGGGTTGACGATACATATAAAGTTCATCGGGGTTGGAATTAGATTTCTCTATTTTTATGCCCTTTCCCTTATTATTTTCTTTTGCCTTTTTAAATTCAGTTGGGGTAATTTCTATAACATCATCGGAATTCTCGTCGGAATCCGATTCATCGGAGAATTGGTAATCCTCCGAATATTTTGCTTCCTTGGCGGAAACACCATTGACCATAATTAACCTTGGTCGGTTGGTTGAGGATTTTCTTTTACTTAACCGTTTTATTATTTCCCCCACCGGTTCTATTTCTTCATCCGGTTCCGATTCTTCTTCCGGTTCCGATTCTTCTTCCGGTTCCGACTCTTCTTCCGGTTCCTCTTCGGGAACTTGTGAATCAATCCACGAATCATTCCAATTTACATTTGACTCTTCATTATTATTAGGTGAGTCAATGGGACTTGTTCTAGAGGTACACATCTATCACATAATATCAAACGCGTTAAGAGATTAATATATCACATAATATTCACATGTTAAAAATATATAGTTTCCAACAAAATTTGTTAAGCAATCATTTTTCAAGTAAACACGGTCGAAGTCCAGACTCACTAATGCATCCTAACAAACTCGATAAGACACACTAATGCAAAATTCTGGTTCTCTAAGACCAACGCTCGGATACCAACTGAAATGTCCCGTTCTTATTGATTAAAAACGTTCCATATTAATTGATTTCGTTGCGAGGTTTTGACCTCTATATGAGACGTTTTTCAAAGACTGCATTCATTTTTAAAACAAACCATAACCTTTATTTCATAGATAAAGGTTTTAAAAAGCTTTACGTAGATTATCAAATAATGATAATCTAAGATATCCTGTTTACACACGACCATTACATAATGGTTTACAATACAAATATGTTACAACAAAATAAGTTTCTTGAATGCAGTTTTTACATAATATCATACAAGCATGGACTCCAAATCTCGTCCTTATTTAAGTATGCGACAGCGGAAGCTCTTAATAATCACCTGAGAATAAACATGCTTAAAACGTCAATAAAAATGTTGGTGAGTTATAGGTTTAACCTATATATATCAAATCATAATAATAGACCACAAGATTTCATATTTCAATACATATCCCATACATAGAGATAAAAATCATTCATATGGTGAACACCTGGTAACCGACATTAACAAGATGCATATATAAGAATATCCCCATTATTCCGGGACACCCTTCGGATATGATATAAATTTCGAAGTACTAAAGCATCCGGTACTTTGGATGGGGTTTGTTAGGCCCAATAGATCTATCTTTAGGATTCGCGTCAATTAGGGTGTCTGTTCCCTAATTCTTAGATTACCAGACTTAATAAAAAGGGGCATATTCGATTTCGATAATTCAACCATAGAATGTAGTTTCACGTACTTGTGTCTATTTTGTAAATCATTTATAAAACCTGCATGTATTCTCATCCCAAAAATATTAGATTTTAAAAGTGGGACTATAACTCACTTTCACAGATTTTTACTTCGTCGGGAAGTAAGACTTGGCCACTGGTTGATTCACGAACCTATAACAATATATACATATATATCAAAGTATGTTCAAAATATATTTACAACACTTTTAATATATTTTGATGTTTTAAGTTTATTAAGTCAGCTGTCCTCGTTAGTAACCTACAACTAGTTGTCCACAGTTAGATGTACAGAAATAAATCGATAAATATTATCTTGAATCAATCCACGACCCAGTGTATACGTATCTCAGTATTGATCACAACTCAAACTATATATATTTTGGAATCAACCTCAACCCTGTATAGCTAACTCCAACATTCACATATAGAGTGTCTATGGTTGTTCCGAAATATATATAGATGTGTCGACATGATAGGTCGAAACATTGTATACGTGTCTATGGTATCTCAAGATTACATAATATACAATACAAGTTGATTAAGTTATGGTTGGAATAGATTTGTTACCAATTTTCACGTAGCTAAAATGAGAAAAATTATCCAATCTTGTTTTACCCATAACTTCTTCATTTTAAATCTGTTTTGAGTGAATCAAATTGCTATGGTTTCATATTGAACCCTATTTTATCAATCTAAACAGAAAAAGTAAAGGTTTATAGTCGGAAAAATAAGTTACCAGTCGTTTTTGTAAAGGTAGTCATTTCAGTCGAAAGAACGATGTCTAAATGACCATTTTAGAAAACATACTTCCACTTTGAGTTTAACCATAATTTTTGGATATAGTTTCATGTTCATAATAAAAATCATTTTCTAAGAATAACAACTTTTAAATCAAATTTTATCATAGTTTTTAATTAACTAACCCAAAACAGCCCGCGGTGTTACTACGACGGCGTAAATCCGGTTTTACGGTGTTTTTCGTGTTTCCAGGTTTTAAATCATTAAGTTAGCATATCATATAGATATAGAACATGTGTTTAGTTTATTTTAAAAGTCAAGTTAGAAGGATTAACTTTTGTTTGCGAACAAGTTTAGAATTAACTAAACTATGTTCTAGTGATTACAAGTTTAAACCTTCGAATAAGATAGCTTTATATGTATGAATCGAATGATGTTATGAACATCATTACTACCTTAAGTTCCTTGGATAAACCTACTGGAAAAGAGAAAAATGGATCTAGCTTCAATGGATCCTTGGATGGCTCGAAGTTCTTGAAGCAGAATCATGACACGAAAACAAGTTCAAGTAAGATCATCACTTGAAATAAGATTGTTATAGTTATAGAAATTGAACCAAAGTTTGAATATGATTATTACCTTGTATTAGAATGATAACCTACTGTAAGAAACAAAGATTTATTGAGGTTGGATGATCACCTTACAAGATTGGAAGTGAGCTAGCAAACTTGAAAGTATTCTTGATTTTATGAAACTAGAACTTTTGGAATTTATGAAGAACACTTAGAACTTGAAGATAGAACTTGAGAGAGATCAATTAGATGAAGAAAATTGAAGAATGAAAGTCTTTGTAGGTGTTTTTGGTCGTTGGTGTATGGATTAGATATAAAGGATATGTTATTTTGTTTTCATGTAAATAAGTCATGAATGATTACTCATATTTTTGTAATTTTATGAGATATTTCATGCTAGTTGCCAAATGATGGTTCCCACATGTGTTAGGTGACTCAAATGGGCTGCTAAGAGCTGATCATTGGAGTGTATATACCAATAGTACATACATCTAAAAGCTGTGTATTGTACGAGTACGAATACGGGTGCATACGAGTAGAATTGTTGATGAAACTGAACGAGGATGTAATTGTAAGCATTTTTGTTAAGTAGAAGTATTTTGATAAGTGTCTTGAAGTCTTTCAAAAGTGTATGAATACATATTAAAACACTACATGTATATACATTTTAACTGAGTCGTTAAGTCATCGTTAGTCGTTACATGTAAATGTTGTTTTGAAACCTTTAGGTTAACGATCTTGTTAAATGTTGTTAACCCAATGTTTATAATATCAAAAGAGATTTTAAATTATTATATTATCATGATATTATGATGTATGAATATCTCTTAATATGATATATATACATTAAATGTCGTTACAACGATAATCGTTACATATATGTCTCGTTTCAAAATCATTAAGTTAGTAGTCTTGTTTTTACATATGTAGTTCATTGTTAATATAATTAATGATATGTTTACTTATCATAATATCATGTTAACTATATATATAACCATATATATGTCATCATATAGTTTTTACAAGTTTTAACGTTCGTGAATCACCGGTCAACTTGGGTGGTCAATTGTCTATATGAAACCTATTTCAATTAATTAAGTCTTAACAAGTTTGATTGGTTAACATGTTGGAAACATTTAATCATGTAAATATCAATCTCAATTAATATATATAAACATGGAAAAGTTCGGGTCACTACAGCAACCCTGTTTGATGCCGAGGTCCGTGGATTTCCAGCTGATTTTCGAGAAAACTTTTCAAGGTTTTTCGTAGACTCTACAACTGGTCTGGACGACAACTTCCTGACCTAAATCAAGAAGCGCATGTCTTTTTCTCGGAAGACTGTACTTCCTTATAAATTCTATTTATATTACAATAAACTGGGTAAAACTGATTAATATCGTCCAAAACAAAAGTATCTTCAATTATTTGTACAAAAATATGTGACATATGTTTTAAATAACTTGGTAAATTTTTCCCACACTTGGCTTTTATTTTCCTTTCTTTGCCTTTTTATTTTCCTCTATTCCATTTTAAATGAATTCAAGCGTTTTGAGTTGTTTTTCAATTTATGTCCTTTCCGAGGTAACAATAATTTGAGTGTTAACACCTAGTTTTATTGTACATAAATATGTATAAACACAATTTTGAGTTCATTTAGTTGAAAATTTTGAAAATTTTTACTAGAATTGGGTAGTCAGTATATAAGACTAGGGCTGTTCTTTATTATCAGAGAGCACTAGATTCTAATACAACTACTGCGTTACTAGTATTTTTAATGGTAACCAAGTGTTTAAATTAAAATTTTAAAAATCCGAAAGAATTTAACCCCTTCCCACACTTAAGATCTTGCAATGCACTCATTTGCAAGAAATCAGTAGCAATTTAAATTATTGAGGGTGACTATCGTAGAAAAATGATTAAATTTTTACCAAAGTTTCCAAACATATTAGATTTTTTTTTTGTTTTTTTATAAAACCTTTATTAATAAAACAATTAATTAAATTTAAAATTTTGGTTTCCTTTTTATTTAGGACGAGGTTGTTTCGGTACGTTTACCTAGTCCGTCCCTCGACAAAATTTAAAATTTGTCACTTTAAAGCAATTGTTTTAAAACAAAGATTTTTGGGGTTTTTTTTTAAATGTTTTTGCATACTTTAGATAAATGAGATTAAAAATAATGATAATAAAATTTCTCGTCCCTCCCTTGGGTAAAGCAATTTCGGTTCAACGACCTAGTTTTCAACTCACGACGAATTTTAAATATCAAATTTTTAACTTAATGAAATAAAGTAAATTTTTGTTTTTAAATTCACACCAAACTTAAATTTAAAATGCATAAAGTTAAAAATTCATATTAATATCATTAATATTTTTATACATTAATTTTACAAACTTTATATTGAAAATATTAATTTTTTAAAATATATAAAAAAAACTTAAATATATTGATTTAAAAAGATTTACAATAATAATTTAATATTTATATATTAATTTTAAAAATATGGTAAAAATAAAATTAAAAATCTTTTTAGTCTTTTATCCCACTTTAATCAATCAGATACTATCAAAAATATACGCCTCTCTTTTAGGTAAAGTAATTTCGGCTATATTACCTAGTTTTACTCCTGACGAATTTCTGAAATATTTTGGATTGATTGATTAAAGATATTTATACCTTAAGAATAAACGGTAAATTTCGCAGTGATGTAATAAATTTTTGTATGATATCAATAATTTTGGTTTCGCATACCTAATTTTATTGAATATCAATTTAATACTTTATAGCGAACGATTCAGCGTTTATTATCAAAAGGTTAAAAGCAATAAATAAAAAAAATAAAAACTGTACATACTTACCTATGAGATGGAATTCTCAGATACCTGCTTTAGCCGACTCATAGGAGAGTCGTGTGATTTGGTTTTCCATAGCTACATAAGCATAACCTCGATTCTTCAATAACTTTTCTTCTAAACATATGAACGGTCCTTCTCTACATAGAGTAACAAATTTGGTATTTGAATATGTTTGATTGTTTGAACATTTACCTTCGTGTGACCATTTTCCGCATTTATGACATATTTCAAGGTGTCATGCTCTTCTTTTTGTTGCGGATTTTGATTTTCCTTTACCAAAATGTGTCTTATGATGATCTTTCCTGAGTTCTTTTCTCACTTCATCCATTTTTTTCTCTTATGAATGATACCAGTTCACTCGGAAGTGTGTCATTATTATGTTTAGTAATCATAGTGTGTAGCATTAGACCATGGTTCAGATCAAAGGAATTCTTCATCTCGTAAAACCTAAAAAAAAAAATTCAGAATGGAGGGAGAAGACTAGTTCTTTAGGGTCTGCTAGGGAAAGACCATTCGGATTCCATTCTCGGAAACTACACGAAAATAGAATATCTAACTCTAACAAAAATACAAATTACCCTAAAAAGATTCGAATCTTCCCACACTTAGTTAGCTGTGGTGTTGAAATTGTGATTAACTTCATCTTCAATTTCCATTGGATTATCTATGTAATGTTTAACTCTGTGACCATTTACTTTAAATTCAATCTCATTTGAATTTATTAATTCTACTGTTTCATATGGGAAAACTTTTTTGACTATAAATGGTCCAGACCATCTTGATTTCAATTTTCCAGGAAATAGCTTGAATCGTGAATTGAAAAGAAGAACTCTGTCTCCTTCCTTAAATTCTTTTGAACTTCTGATTCTTTTATCATGCCATTTCTTCGTTCTTTCTTTATAGATTAACGAATTTTCGTATGCTTCATGTCTTAATTCTTCTAATTCGTTTAGTTGACTTAACCGTAGACGTCCAGCTTCATGTAAATCAAGATTACATGTCTTCAAAGACCAAAATGCTTTATGCTCAATTTCTACTGGAAGGTGACATGCTTTTTCGTAAACGAGTTTAAAAGGTGTGGTTCCAATTGAAGTTTTGTAGGCTGTTCTAAAAGCCCAGAGTGCATCCTCCAATTTTATGGACCATTCCTTCGGATTTGATCTTATGGTTTTCTCTAGAATACGTTTTAAAGCTCGGTTGGTATTTTCAACTTGTCCACTTGTTTGTGGATGATAAGCGGTTGAGATTTTATGAGTTACTCCATATCTTTTGAGAACTTTCTCAAGTTGATTATTACAAAAATGAGT
Organism: Rutidosis leptorrhynchoides; assembly: GCF_046630445.1. Lineage (NCBI taxonomy): Eukaryota > Viridiplantae > Streptophyta > Magnoliopsida > Asterales > Asteraceae > Rutidosis > Rutidosis leptorrhynchoides. The sequence continues at coordinate 218,394,149 of NC_092341.1, read as the reverse complement.
ACCCAGATCACTTATTAAAGCTTTCGGTGTTCCGAACCTAGCAAAAAGACGTTTTAAGAAGTTGACTACAACTCGTGCATCGTTAGTTGGGAGAGCTTGTGCTTCCACCCATTTAGATACATAATCAATGGCAACGAGAATGTAGAGATTATTATGAGATTTTGGAAATGGACCCATAAAGTCAATACCCCAAACGTCAAATACTTCCCATACTTGAATGACATTTTGTGGCATTTCATAACGTTGACTTATTTTTCTGGCCCTTTGACAAGCATCACAGGAGTTACAAAGAAGGTGTGCATCTTTAAAATTTGTAGGCCAATAAAATCCTGCGTCATAGACTTTTCTTGCTATGAGTTGAGGCCCATAATGCCCTCCTGTTGGTCCCGTGTGACAGTGGTTTAAGATTTGACTGGCTTCATCCCCGAATACGCATCGGCGTATTATTCCATCGGGATAACTTTTAAACAAATCTGGATCTTCCCAGAAATAGTGTTTTATATCACTAAAGAATTTCTTTCATTTTTGGTATGACAACCCTTTTTCAAGGAATCCACATACTAAGTAGTTTGTATAGTCTGCAAACCATGAAATTTCATTATAATCGATCTTCAAAAGATATTCATCAGAAAAGTTATCTTGTATGGCTGATTCATTTAGAACTTCTAATTCAGGATTTTCAAGACGAGAAAGATGATCAGCTGCGAGATTTTCTGCTCACTTTTTATCTCGGATTTCAATATCGAACTCTTGTAAGAGTAATATCCAACGGATTAATCGTGGTTTGGCATCTTGTTTCGAAAATAGGTATCTAAGAGCAGAATGGTCGGTATAGACGACCGTTTTAGCTAGAACGAGATATGAACGAAATTTGTCAAAAGCAAAGACAATAGCAAGGAGTTCTTTTTCAGTAGTTGTGTAACTCATTTGTTCTCCTTGTAACGTCTTAATAGCATAATAAATAGGTTGAAATCGTTTTTTAATCCTTTGTCTTAAAACGGCTCCCATTGCAAAATCACTTGCATCGCACATGAGTTCAAATGGTAAATTCCAATTTGGAGTTATCATGATCGGCGCATTAGTGAGTTTTTCTTTAAAAATATTAAAAGATTTGATACATTCATCTGAAAAGATGAATGGAGCATCCTTTTCTAGGAGTTTATTCATAGGAGTGGCAATTTTAGAAAAATCTTTTATGAAACGTCGGTAAAAACCGGCATGCCCTAGAAAACTCCTAACTCCTCTAACATTGGTGGGATGTGGAAGTTTAGCAATTACATCTACTTTAGCTCTATCTACTTCAATTCCTTCCTTTGAAATTTTATGTCCAAGAACGATGCCTTCTTTAACCATGAAATGGCATTTCTCCCAATTAAGAACTAGATTTGATTGCTCGCATCTAATAAGCATTCGTTCAAGATTAACCAGACATGATTCAAAAGTATCACCGAAGACTGAAAAGTCATCCATGAATACTTCCACGCATTCTTCTATCATGTCGTGAAAAATTGCCATCATGCACCTTTGAAAGGTTGCAGGGGCATTGCAAAGTCCAAATGGCATGCGTTTGTAAGCAAAAGTACCATAAGGGCACGTGAACGTGGTTTTCTCTTGATCTTTGGGTGCTATTGGAATTTGAAAGTATCCGGAAAAATCGTCAAGAAAACAATAGTAACTATTTCCGGCTAATCTTTCCAACATTTGATCAATGAAAGGTAAGGGAAAGTGATCTTTTCTGGTGGCGTCATTTAATTTTCTATAATCAATACAAACACGCCATCCTGTTACAGTCCTAGTAGGAATAAGCTCATTTTTTTCATTTGTGATGACAGTCATGCCACCCTTCTTAGGTACGCATTGAACTGGGCTTACCCATGGACTATAAGAGATTGGATAAATTAAACCTCCATCTAGCAGTTTAATAATTTCTTTCTTAACAACATCTTGCATATTAGGATTTAGTCTTCGTTGGCGTTGCACATACGTTTTATGACCTTCTTCCATAAGGATTTTATGTGTGCAATATGAAGGACTTATGCCTTTAATGTCATGAATCTTCCATGCAATAGCTGATTTATGAGCTTTTAGCACAGAAATGAGTTGAGATTTTTCATTTTCAGTAAGAGAAGATGATATTATTACAGGTAATTCAGATTCACCATGTAAATAAGCATATTCCAAATCATTTGGAAGTGGTTTTAATTCTAATGTCGGTGATTCTTTTATCGATGATTTGTATCGATATCTATCTTCTTCTTTTAGCATTTGAATTTCTTCTGTTGTTGGTTCATATTCATTAGCCATGAGTACGGCTAACATTTCAGCTTCATTAATTGGTTCAGTTCCTTCTCCTAAAGAACATTCTCCTGTTCCTTGTAATTCTGGAAATTCTTCTAATAATTCTGCATGTGAATCTATAGTTTGAATATAATAACATGTATCATCTGCAGATTGTGGTTGTTGCATGGCTCTATCAACAGAAAAGGTAACACTCTCGTCCTCTATACTTAGGGTCAGTTTCTTACCAAATACATATATTATTGCTTTAGCCGTGTTTAAGAATGGTCTTCCTAATATGAGAGGAACTCGAGAATCTTCTTCCATGTCCAAAATAATAAAATCTACTGGAAATACTAAAGTACCAACTTTAACTAGCATGTTTTCCATTATCCCTCTAGGATATTTTACTGATCGATCGGCTAGTTGTATGCTTATTTGTGTTGGTTTCAATTCTCCAAGGTCTAGTTTAGCATATAGTGAATACGCCATTAGATTTATACTAGCACCTAAATCTGCCAATGCTTCTATTGAACTAAGACTACCCAGAAAACATGGAATTGTGAAACTTCCTGGATCAGATAATTTTTCTGGTATCTTATTCAACAGTACTGCAGAGCAATTAGCATTCATAGTAACAACCGAGAGTTCTTCCATTTTCTTTCTATTTGTGATTAGATCTTTCAGAAATTTAGCATATCTAGGCATTCCTGAAATCACATCAATGAAAGGAAGATTTACATTTATCTGTTTAAACATATCCAAGAATTTGGATTACTCGGCTTTAAGTCTTTCTTTTCTCATTTTACTCGGGTAAGGAAGTGGTGGTTGGTACGGTTTAACATAAGGTTTAGTTTTAACTGTGTTTTCTTCATTAACCTTTTCAACTACCGGTTCCGTTTCCTTTTCTTGCTCAGATTGTGGTTTTTGTGGAGTAGGAATAGAGTCATCAGAAATTACAGGTATTTCAGGTGGTTTAAGTGTAATACCACTTCTCGTAGTAATGGCTTTAGCTGTTTCATTCTGGGGGTTAGCATTTGTATCGCTAGGTAGACTTCCCAGTTTTCTTTCACCTATTAACCTTGCTAGGTTGCTTACTTCTTGTTCCAGATTTTGAATAGAAGCTTGTTGATTTCTAAATGCTTGAGCATTTTGTTCATTAGTTTGTTTCTGAGATGTGAAAAACTGCGTTTAAGATTCAACTAGCTTTGACATCATATCTTCTAAATTTGACTTTTTATCATCGGTTTGTGGTGGTTTATTTGGAAAAATAGGTCTTTGCTGATTGTAGGTATTATTAGATACTTGTTGATTGCTAGGACCTTGTTGATTGTTGTATGGAACATTTCGGTTATAATTCTGGTTTTGATTGTAGATTGGTCTTGGCGGTTGATAATTATTCTGATAAATATTTCCAAGCCTTTGGTTTATATATGAAACATTCTCTCTTTGTTCCATTGTTTGTTCAATACTGAGATAATCTTTTGTCAAATGTGGTCCTCCACACTGTTCACAACTAATTCATATAGAGTGAATATCTTTAGTCATCTTTTCCATTCGTCTTTCGACAGCATCTATCTTTGCGGAATTGGAATCGAAGTCATGGCTAGAATCGGCTCTAGCCGCTTTAGATGATCTAACGATATCTTTTTCTTGATGCCACTCATGTGAGTGGGAAGCAGTGTTATCAATAATTTTGTAAGCTTCAGTTGCGGTTTTCTTCATAATGGAACCACCAACTGCTATATCGATGTCTTTTCGTGTTGTGATGTCGCATCCTTGGTAGAATATTTGTACTATTTGATAAGTGTCTAAACCATGTTGCGGACATCCTCTTAACAATTTTCCAAATCTTGTCCACGTTTCATATAAAGTTTCATTTGGCTTCTGCGTGAACGTAACAATTTCTCCTTGAAGTCTCACGGCTTTAGATGCCGGAAAGAATTGTTTAAGAAAATTTTCAACTAAAACGTTCCATGTATCAATCGCCCCTTCAGGTAACGATTCTAACCAATCTTTGGCTTCTCCCTTTAAAGTTCAGGGAAATAACATGAGATAGATCTGTTCATCCTCCACTTATCGGATTTTAAATAGAGTACAGATTCTATTAAAGGTACGAAGATGTTCGTTTGGATCTTCCTTCGGCGCACCATTAAATTGGCATTGATTAGTTACCATGTGTAGGATTTGTCCTTTGATTTCATAATCTGGCGCATTAATGTCTGGTTGAGTAATTGCATGACCTTGGCCAGTGCGTTTAGCTCTCATTCGGTCTTCCATACTTAGATGTTCCAGATTTTCCATGATTGAATTTGTTGAATCTGAATCACTAAGGGATTCTGATTTAATGGTTTCTTCCTCGACAATTTCTGGATGAGTGATTTGTCATTCAGGAGGAATGATTGTGTGATGACCCGGAGATTTCCGAACAAATTTAAACTTTAACCTTTATATATATCCGACACGATAAGCAAATCTGTAATGTTTGAGTCTCGAAAGTGTTGAAACTATATTCATTTAATCAAATACCCTTTGACCATGCCAAGCGATTCACGAACAATTACGTGTAAATAAATATATATGTATATATACATGTGTACTTATTAGATTGACATATATTATAAAACATTGAACGGATTAGTTGATATGAACATAAGCTATGAGATCTATTTTATGAACTTGGAAATGCTATCAAGGTATTGAATAGATAATACTTTACATGAACGTATTTGTTCGATGTAAGTTAATCAACAAGATTAAAAGATGATATCAAATGATTGAATTACCAGATACATTGATTTATGATTTCGAGTCTCTGTTATGAGGCCCACTTTGAATTAGAAAACTCTTACTTTTAACGGTATTCGTAATAAATGGTAATGTGATTTACAAGTAAGAATAAAGTATCACTTATTGGGAGTTAGACAAAAGTTAGTGGAGAATCGAATTTCATAATACTCGATTTATCATATAGAAGGAATAATTGGGATAAGATTCGTTGACTAGATAAACCCTTTTGATATTTTATATTAAGTTATATTATTTAGAAAGTTAAGAAAATTAATTAAACATCTACGCATACAAGAATTAAATCAAATTAAGTTTTAAAGCATAAACGTTATAGGATTTTCGATTATGTAAATGATCTTAAATTATACTTTGAAATATATGTAGTTTTGAAAAGTTAACTAGTATGTTATTAGATAAATATTTCAAAAATATGTATTGTGTATAAGATTATAAATTTTAAATAGATATATATATTTAATTAGTCATAAAACGTTTTGATTTTTAAACTAATATTAATAAATAGACTTTGATAAATAACAAGATTATGAATTATAAAAGGAAATGACCAAAATACTCAAAAGTTTAAGTTACACTTTGAGTGGGTTAATTTTTCATTTATTAAGTCTATATTTTGATAAAGGTACGAGTCATAAAACGTCCTGATTTAAAATAATATATTTTGATAAATAACGAGTCATTGATTTATAGAAGTAAATGACCACAACGGTCAATTTTATAAGTTATATTTTTATAAAAGAAATTTATTGATGAGTGAGTCTAATTTTTGTGAAAGGTACACGTCACGTAACTTAAAAGGCTAGTTTTCTAAACGTACGAAAGTGCGCCCGAAAAATCGAAAGTGGTACATGAGTCGTGAGACCACGACCGTGTCATTTTTGTAAAAATTATATTTTTACCATGAACGTAAATATAATATAATATTTAATTAATTCTAAAGATTAAATATATTAAATATTAAATAATATTATAAAATCTATATATAAAGTTTAGTTGGACGTGTTTATGTGATGTTATGTTAGGCGCAAATTACGGACCTTATTTCCTTCATCACTCCGAGATTGCGCAGTTAATGGGTCCCAGCAACATTATATAAATCTAGAACGCGTTTTTTGTTCAAACGGAATTCATTATTTTCATTCTTCCATTCTCTCGTCTCTCAAATCTCTCTACATATATATTAATTATAATTATTATTATTAATAATATTATTAATAAGATCAATATTTATTTTATGATTAGGAGTATTATTATTAGTAGTATTATTATTATTATACATAAAATATTACGACGAGTTCATGAGCGGGTCATTTCAAGACAAGTTTTATGAGTAGGATAGGGCTAGGGAAATTATGGGTTATGGCTATGGAGGTGATGGGTAATGTTCGGGGGTTATGCTCGTGGGTCAAATCTAGTGTTTGTCATCTCCGTTGCGTCTACGTACCTTTCCTACAATATTGAACCTCAATATTGATACGTTCGTGAATCCGAGGCCAACCTTGCATTTGTTCAATGATGTTATATGTATTTTTACTACAAAATACAGTATGGTGAGTTTCATTTGCTCCCTTTTTATATATTTTTGGGCTGAGAATGCATGCGCTGATTTATAAATGTTTTACGAAATAGGCACAAGTACTAAAACTAATTCTATGTGGGTTTAAACCAGAAATATACCCTTAGCTTGGTAACATTAAACTACTTGTCTATGTACGGTAGGCGCGAATCCTAAAGATAGATCTATTGGGTCTGACAAACCCCATCCTGACTATGGGATGCTTTAGTACTTCGAGGTTATTTTAAACACACCTAATCTGGTGTACTTCAGAGGGTAAAACATGAACGTTAAGGCTTGTTACCGGGTGCCTACAACTTATAGAATACTTTTATACACTTGCGAGTGTACATATATTTATAAACAGAAATCTTGTGGTCTATTAATATATTGAAATGATTATTATGATAAACCTATGAACTCACCAACCTTTTGGTTGACACTTTAAAGCATGTTTATTCTCAGGTATTAAAGAAATCTTCCGCTGTGCATTAGCTCATTTTAAGGATATTACTTGGAGTCATTTATGGCATATTTTGAAAGACGTTGCATTCGAGTCATTGAGTTCATCAAGATTATTATTATGTCAATTATAGTTGGATGTATTATGAAATGGTGTGCATGCCGTCAACTTTCGTAGTAAAGAAAGTTTGTCTTTTAAAAACGAATGCAATGTTTGTAAAATGTATCATATAGAGGTCAAATACCTCGCGATGTAATCAACTATTGTGAATCGTTTATAATGTATATGAACGGGTCCTTTCAGTTGGTATCAGAGCGGTGGTCTTAGCGAACCAGGTCTTGCATTAGTGTGTCTAACTGATAGTTGTTAAGATGCATCAGTGAGTCTGGACTTCGACCGTGTCTGCATCTCAAAAGTTTTGCTTATCATTTTTAGTCTGAAATCATCTACTTACCACCCTTAGGAAATTACCTGCTTATCATTCTTAAGTCTAGACGCGTTTTCCTACATTTATTGCATAATAGTGTATAGACGAATTCTTATCTTAGCATATCTGTTACTGTGAACTTTGACTGACATCTTTCAAAGATTCCTCCGTAATTTATGGGATTTTGGTATTATATATACATATGTAAATTATGTATTGAAGAATACCAAATCTAAATTCTACAATCTATTTCATAAAAAAAAAAAAAATCTTTCCCTGATCATACAAGATGCATCCCTCAACCAGTTTGAGTTCCTCGGATTCCGAGAGCTATGCCGATATGGATTTCCACATGAGCTCCGAAAGCAGCGTGACCGGAATGGATCAACCAATTAGCCATCATCTATTCTGGATGAATTAGGGATGGGTTCGTAATCTACTTAACCATTGGAGACAAGAAGAAGGTGATCCCTTTCATCCACCACATTGCTCTCTTGGCAATGAAGCTGAAGCACTTACTGGCGAACCTGTCCGAAACACCATTTTCTCTCTCATTTTCAGAGTATCTCGCCATGATTATATACTACACCAAATTCTAGATCTTATTTATCCGCTCGTCCGAACCGACAATCACCCCGGTGTAATAGAAGAAGTCAACGAGCTTCGTGCTCGGGTAGTGGCTTTGGAGAATATGGTGCAAAGGTTACAAACACCAGCAGCAGCACCAGCAGCATAACCAGTACCACCATCAACAACATCAACAGTACCATTACCACCACCAACAATAACCGCATCGCAAACCTCAACTTCACAATCTGTCCCACGAGCATCGACGTCATACGCCATGTAGATACCAAGGAATACCACAACGATTAAGTATTAATTCATAACTTCATTGGGGAAACATTCTACGGCGATTATGTAATTTCTAAAGTTTAGAAATTATCTATCCTAGCCTTAACCATAAATCAAATGAGTTTAATTTAATATTAACTCATTAAATCTATATTACATCTGAAGAAATATACACATATATATTTCCATAAAGACTGTAATAAAATTCTTTTGTACAAAATATTAATTGTGAATTTTTTTTTAACGGGTAGGTAATACTCGAGAGATATATAAATTCACAATTAATATGTTACATTCTTCGAATCTGATTCAGCAAGTCATCCATTATACTCCCTACTTTCACAACAATATACATTCTTTTCTAGAAATCAAAACAACCATACTCATTCAAAATCTAATTACATATTCTGATTTTAAAATCTCAGAATTCGATTCAAGATATAACCGAAATCATCACTCTTAGATTCCTACATCTTTCAAAACTATACTTTGACTTCAAAACTGTCCTAGAACCTCATTTCTATTCATGGAACTCACAAAAATATTTGTATCATTCAAAATCTTAGAACATCATATGTATATTAACAATTACAATATGTGTTCAAACACTTCGAAATTCCTAAAGACATGCGAGATGATTATCCAACCACACATTACCCACTGTCATGCACCTGAAAAGCTCTCGAAACCAAATTTATAGTTTAACATGTATCCATATCAGATCCTTTGATATTTATTACCAAATATAATTTTTCAATCTCTTTCCAAAATAGACAGTTTTGTCACAGCTCCAGCAAATCACCTACATTTGTTTATACGAATAAACCCTTCATCATGGTTACCGGGGAACCTTTCATATCTCGTCACATTAGCAGTAAACTTATCAACAACTTCATTAACCTTCGACTTAAGCCTCTCCGAAAATCCACTATACTTATTCATTAAAACCCCATCATGTACTCACCTACATCCTGTAAAAATAATTGTCACACCAACTACTGGGAATTATCAATCAGTATTTTGAATTTCGCGACAATTTTACGTCAAAAGTTATACATATAACGTCTATCTCCTAGACTTACATACTTCGAATGTGAATTTTCTGAAAAACATCCCAAAATATGAACTAGTTCTCCGAAATTGGAAAAATGCCGATGAAGTAGCAAAAACTGTAAACGACTTTAACAGTCAAAAGTTTGATGATAAAGAATAGTATGGTGGTAAAGCTGAGAAAAAGAGAAGGTTTGAAACTGGAAAACGGATTGAGCAGACCATGAAGGAGGCTGTGGACAAATCACAAAGACTAAACCTGCCTTCAAAGGATCAAAATGATTCAGTGTCTACTGAAATCGTTAGCAAACAACTTACTTCTTATTCTAAACCTTCACAGACAAATCTTCTTCATCATCCATATTATCGTATCTTTTATTATAATATCTTCGATATTCCTGAAGATATTTTCACAACTATTCTTATCTGAAATCTTTTATCTCTTCGCAATATCTGCGTTACAACATAAAAAGAAACTGTGTTAGTTTCTAAATTCTAAAAAAAAAAAAAAAATTTGAACTTAAAATATGAATGTTTTTGGAAGTGGTGTTGGGAACTGAGGCATGGGTTAGTATAATATAATGACGCTTGATCAACGTCATTATATTACAATAATTCATGCTGAGTTTCTAATGGATGTGATGATTCACAGAACATACCGTCATCATGTGTCATTTACACGACTCTTGCATTCTACTTAATCTCTAAATATATCAAGAAAATATTTCTTGATGATTCGGTCTTTTCCAGGATATTCTGGTAATTTGACAAATCAAGATTGTACCCTTTCAAATTCCTTCTTAGAACATTAACAATGTTCATTCCGAAATCCATAGTTAGGAATTCCGGACCATTACCAGAGTGATTTAATCGCAAGAAGAAGAAACGAAAGGACGAAGCTCCAAAATAGAAATTTGGGGTATAAACCGCAGCAAATAGAAGAGAGCATTAACTATGTATGTCAATGACTATAGAATACAAAAGCAGGGACATCGAAATATAAGGGAGAGTGTAAAATCTAACAACAACCCGGAAATTACAACCCGTATATATCAATGCATATAGTAATGTAAAGACATGGGAGAACTAGAAACACTATAAACCCAAGAGTATAATAGAAGTAAATGGATTCTTCCGGTGGCAGACTAAAAAGAAGAATGACAGATATGAACGTTAGGAGTATATCAAGGATCAGGATGGGATGGAGCATATTAACGAATATTTTAAAGTATGAATTGAGGAATGAAGAATAGAAGATGTGAGTTGTAAAGAAATGGAGAGGGTGGATTATTAGGAAAATATTCGACAGAGCAATCGAAGCAGATTATCGCGTTTAACCAAAGAATATCTGAATCTCCTCAATTACCGAAGAATCAAATCTTAATATGAAGATTTCTTCTAAATTCCTTAAATTCCAGAAATCAATCTTGACTACGACACCGGTTAAGTCAAACTTACTTTTATTCATTTTCACTCTTAAGTGATAGCTTCATTCGTACTCTTCACAAAAACAAATCGTTTTATCTATATTAATCAATGATGATAAAATACTATTTATCAGTTCATATACGTCATGAAAACATTCTTACTGTTAGCCATGACGACCTCTATCAAATTTCGGGACGAAATTTCTTTTAACGGGTAGGTACTGTGATGACCCGGAGATTTCCGAACAAATTTAAACTTTAACCTTTATATATATCTGACACGATAAGCAAATCTGTAATGTTTGAGTCTCGAAAGTGTTGAAACTATATTCATTTAATCAAATACCCTTTGACCATGCCAAGCGATTCACGAACAATTACGTGTAAATAAATATATATGTATATATACATGTGTACTTATTAGATTGACATATATTATAAAACATTGAACGGATTAGTTGATATGAACATAAGCTATGAGATCTATTTTATGAACTTGGAAATGCTATCAAGGTATTGAATAGATAATACTTTACATGAACGTATTTGTTCGATGTAAGTTAATCAACAAGATTAAAAGATGATATCAAATGATTGAATTACCAGATACATTGATTTATGATTTCGAGTCTCTGTTATGAGGCCCACTTTGAATTAGAAAACTCTTACTTTTAACGGTATTCGGAATAAATGGTAATGTGATTTACAAGTAAGAATAAAGTATCACTTATTGGGAGTTAGACAAAAGTTAGTGGAGAATCGAATTTCATAATACTCGATTTATCATATAGAAGGAATAATTGGGATAAGATTCGTTGACTAGATAAACCCTTTTGATATGTTATATTAAGTTATATTATTTAGAAAGTTAAGAAAATTAATTAAACATCTACGCATACAAGAATTAAATCAAATTAAGTTTTAAAGCATAAACGTTATAGGATTTTCGATTATGTAAATGATCTTAAATTATACTTTGAAATATATCTAGTTTTGAAAAGTTAACTAGTATGTTATTAGATAAATATTTCAAAAATATGTATTGTGTATAAGATTATAAATTTTAAATAGATATATATATTTAATTAGTCATAAAACGTTTTGATTTTTAAACTAATATTAATAAATAGACTTTGATAAATAACAAGATTATGAATTATAAAAGGAAATGACCAAAATACTCAAAAGTTTAAGTTACACTTTGAGTGGGTTAATTTTTCATTTATTAAGTCTATATTTTGATAAAGGTACGAGTCATAAAACGTCCTGATTTAAAATAATATATTTTGATAAATAACGAGTCATTGATTTATAGAAGTAAATGACCACAACGGTCAATTTTATAAGTTATATTTTTATAAAAGAAATTTATTGATGAGTGAGTCTAATTTTTGTGAAAGGTACACGTCACGTAACTTAAAAGGCTAGTTTTCTAAACGTACGAAAGTGCGCCCGAAAAATCGAAAGTGGTACATGAGTCGTGAGACCACGACCGTGTCATTTTTGTAAAAATTATATTTTTACCATGAACGTAAATATAATATAATATTTAATTAATTCTAAAGATTAAATATATTAAATATTAAATAATATTATAAAATCTATATATAAAGTTTAGTTGGACGTGTTTATGTGATGTTATGTTAGGCGCAAATTACGGACCTTATTTCCTTCATCACTCCGAGATTGCGCAGTTAATGGGTCCCAGCAACATTATATAAATCTAGAACGCGTTTTTTGTTCAAACGGAATTCATTATTTTCATTCTTCCATTCTCTCGTCTCTCAAATCTCTCTACATATATATTAATTATAATTATTATTATTAATAATATTATTAATAAGATCAATATTTATTTTATGATTAGGAGTATTATTATTAGTAGTATTATTATTATTATACATAAAATATTACGACGAGTTCATGAGCGGGTCATTTCAAGACAAGTTTTATGAGTAGGATAGGGCTAGGGAAATTATGGGTTATGGCTATGGAGGTGATGGGTAATGTTCGGGGGTTATGCTCGTGGGTCAAATCTAGTGTTTGTCATCTCCATTGCGTCTAAGTACCTTTCCTACAATATTGAACCTCAATATTGATACGTTTCTTGAATCCGAGGCCAACCTTGCATTTGTTCAATGATGTTATATGTATTTTTACTACAAAATACAGTATGGTGAGTTTCATTTGCTCCCTTTTTATATATTTTTGGGCTGAGAATGCATGCGCTGATTTATAAATGTTTTACAAAATAGGCACAAGTACTAAAACTAATTCTATGTTGGTTTAAACCAGAAATATACCCTTAGCTTGGTAACATTAAACTACTTGTCTATGTACGGTAGGCGCGAATCCTAAAGATAGATCTATTGGGTCTGACAAACCCCATCCTGACTATGGGATGCTTTAGTACTTCGAGGTTATTTTAAACACACCTAATCTGGTGTACTTCAGAGGGTAAAACATGAACGTTAAGGCTTGTTACTGGGTGCCTACAACTTATAGAATACTTTTATACACTTGCGAGTGTACATATATTTATAAACGGAAATCTTGTGGTCTATTAATATATTGAAATGATTATTATGATAAACCTATGAACTCACCAACCTTTTGGTTGACACTTTAAAGCATGTTTATTCTCAGGTATTAAAGAAATCTTCCGCTGTGCATTAGCTCATTTTAAGGATATTACTTGGAGTCATTCATGGCATATTTTGAAAGACGTTGCATTCGAGTCATTGAGTTCATCAAGATTATTATTATGTCAATTATAGTTGGATGTATTATGAAATGGTGTGCATGCCGTCAACTTTCGTAGTAAAGAAAGTTTGTCTTTTAAAAACGAATGCAATGTTTGTAAAATGTATCATATAGAGGTCAAATACCTCGCGATGTAATCAACTATTGTGAATCGTTTATAATGTATATGAACGGGTCCTTTCAGATTGGTGGTTCAGGATTCTCAATTATGAGGTCAGGTTCAAAAAAGGATTATCGGAAATTTGAATTGGAGTACTTGGTCGACTAGATGACAATTCTAAAGAAAAATCAACGGTGACAATATTGGCTAGATGTCTTGATCGAGTTACAGGTGGTGAACGTATGAAAGGTGGTGAACGTTTTGCTCGGTGCATTCACTGAATATCCTATTAGTTATAAAAATAAAAATTATATAAGTTATCAATTTAATAGACTTTTATGATTTTGCCCACGTTTCGAATAGCCAATAGATGCAGCAGGTAGCCAGGACCCTTTAAATTGGAAGCCCACAACTCGCCACTAACAAATCCAACTATTACTACGAACCAGAAAATTTTGGATGTCTATCAATTTAACCACTTAAAATAATTTTTCGTCGAAATTTTTAAGAAAAAAAAATCTATGTCCAAAAAACTAGAGAGGCGAGAAATAAGAAAGAAAAAGAGCGCGTCGGATAACGTCGAAAAATAAAAGGTCGAAAAATAAAAATAAGAAAGTAGCGCGTCGAAACTTAAAAATCTAAAAACTAAATATTAAAACATGCGTCTAAAGGTATTAAAACTTAAAAGAAATTCTATATCCGAAACGGCAATAACTTAAATAGGTACTAAAATATATTAAAAACTAAAGCGATAAGCGACGTCATAAAATTCTAAAGCGCACAAGTCTTAGTCTAAAGAAAAAGCACTTAAGGGATTTTACGGCAAAGCCTAAAAATCTAGAAATAAAAATAACTACGGCAAAATACAAAGTTACAAACTAATTACGAACGAAAAATATAAATATTACGAATAAACGATTAAAAAGATATAAAATTTAAAAATAAAACTTAAATTATAAAAATACAATTTTTACAAAAATATTATTTTTATAATTTTATTTTATAAAAATATTAATTTTATATATTAATAAAACTAATTAAAACTTAAAATTAATTAAAACTAAACTTACACTAATTATATTAAATTAAAACCCTAATTTTAATTAATAATAATTAATTTTAACCCTAATTTCGTAATGAATGCTGTCCAATGTTTGACCTGTCAGAGAACTCCGCGAGTGCGGATACCAGTTGACAAAAATCTCCGCGAGTGCGGAGGATATAGATTCAGCTGAGGTGCAGGTCGAATTAGTGCAGGTTCAATTGTTTTTTTTTTTTACTTTTTTACTTTGTTTTTAATTTTCTGTTTTTATTTTAAAGAAAATATAATTTAAACAAAACTTATATTTTTTTCAAATACTTATTAGTTTGTTGTAACTTAAAAAAAATAAACTTTTTTTTAATTAAAACTCCTAAATATATATATATATATATATATATATATATACACATATATATTTTTTTATGTTTTTATATTTTTGTTTTTAATATTTAAAAACTTATATTTTTACAAAAATAAATTAAAACTTAATAATTTTTTTTATAGCGTTTCGCTTTCGGCGTTTATGAAGTCTCCGGCAGCGGCGCCAAAAATACTTGATGTTATGCGAGGTGTATACGAAATAGTTATATATTTACTACGAAATACTATTAAATACGATACAATTTTACATAAGTTATTTATTTATTTATAAAGTGGATATACCTAAACCTTGCTACAACACTTATAGGCAGTGTACCTAATCGTACAGTAGTGTAGTTTTTAGTAAGTCCGGTTCATTTCACTGGGATACTGTATACAAGGTTAACGCTATAATTATTTTAACCTATAATTGTAAATATATATATATATATATATATATTATATATATATATATATATATATATATATATATATATATATATATATATATATATATATATATAAATAAGTAGTATTATTATTATAAAAGGGGGTTTTTACCGTTTAATGACCGGTTTGTCGATTTTATGTGTTAAGTCGCAATTAAAACCTAATGTAAAATATTAAAAATAAATATAACTTAATTTAAAACGTAAAGTAAATAACGATAATTAAAGTGCGATAAATTAAAGTACGATAAATAAAATGAGGGTAAATAAAATTACGATAATTAAAAAGTACGATAATTAAAAAGTGCAATAAATAAAATGACAGTAAATAAAATTCCGATGAAATATGAAATAAAGGAATTATGCTTATTTAAACTTCCGTGATCATGATGTTCGACGTGTTGATTTTAGTTTATTACCATGGGTTAATTGTCCTTTGTCCTGGATTATTTGATATGTCCATCTGGTTTTTGTCCATAACAGTCCATCAGTCATAAATATAAAATGCGAGTGTCCTCGTCAAATTATCCTTATACCCGAAGTCAAATATTCCAACTAATTGGGGATTTAAACTGTAACATGGTCTTAATACTTTGTTTAATAATTACACCAGGATATCGACTGCGTGTAACCCTAGGTTTTAATACTTTGTTAATAATTACGCCAAGTGTCCTTGTACATAATTCACCCCTATTTTAATGAGTCCATTGACTATTAATCCATTCCCGTGTCCGGTTAAATGAACGATTATTAGTATTTATAAATTTCCCGCCCATCGTGTTCGATCGAGTGTATATGGTTATTTATAGATACATCAAATTGTAAATCTCTATATTAAATTAACGAACTATCATTCAGTTAAACAAATATAAAGCCCATTAATAGCCCATAGTTCAATTTCCACAAGTGTCGTTCTTTTGTCCAAACCCCAATTATGGTACAAAGCCCAATAACCTTGTCTTTAATATTTAGTCTAACATCATGATTACTTCGATTTAAACAAGCATAATAATAACTTAGCTACGAGACATTAATTTAAAAAGGTTGAACATAACTTACAATGAGTATTAATAGCGTAGCGTTACACGGACAGAATTTCGACTTATACACTTACAACATTCGCCACTATAACCTTATTATTATTAAACTTAAATTAAAATTATAATTATAAAATATAAATATTAATATATCGTAGATAGAAAGATAGAAAAAGGATGATGAAATCGATCAGAATGCGTGGCCTTTTATAGGCCCACGTTTCACTATAGAGCTCCGCGAGTGCGGACGTTTTCTTCATAAAAGCTCCGCGAGTGCGGAGGTCTGGAATCCAGCTCACCAAATGAATTCAACGTGGGCTGCTTTAATTAAAATAATATATAATATATATAATTAATTATATATAATATTATATTCTTGTGCATAGTTGACTTCTAATTTTTGGTCCGTTGCGTCACGCGCTGAAAGTTGATTCATGTCTCGGTTCCGGATTTTCGAACGCCTTTTCGTACAATTTAATATCTTGTACTTTGTGTTTCACGGCTTGTACTCTTGTAATTTTTAGACGTTTCTCATCAATAATTTGAACAACTTTGATTGTACTTTGTACTTTTTAGCTTTTTGGTCGTTTGCGTCTTCAATTCGTCGAATCTATCTTTTGTCTTCACCTTTTATTATTTAAACGAATATCACTTGTAAATAGAACAATTGCAACTAAAAGCTTGTCTTTCTTGAGGGATATTGCTATGAAATATATATTCGTTTTTAGCATTATCATCTGTCTACATGCACTTTAACATGGTTTGATGAGCTTAAACTTAATTCAATACATTCATGGGAGGAACTAGCCACCAAATTTTTATACAAATTCTATCCACCCTCCCTGCAAACCTGTTTAAGAAATGACATCACAAATTTTTCTCAAAAAGAAAATGAGTCATTGTGTCTAGCATGGAATAGAGTAAAGGTGATGCTTGAAAGATGTCCGAATCATTCATTAAGTCGGGCAGACATAATCTGCACACTTTATAATGGTTTGACCAAGGATGATAAGTCTCTCCTAGACATGGCCTCGCAAGGCAATTTCATGTCACGAAGAGCAGACGGAGCATGGAATCTCTTAGACACAATAGCTGCACGACAGGAAGATTGGAACAATGAAGCTGCTGAGAAGGATGACGTCTTCACTCATACGGTAAAAATGCTGGAAATTAGGTTACAAGATCTCACCCTCACTCTTCAAAGTTTACCAATTCCTAAAAGTCCCGATGCTACTAGAACAAATCTAAGGTATCCTTACCCTAGATGGGCATATAAACATCAGAATAGCTCGGACCTTAATATAATCCTCCCACTACACCAACCTACTCTCCACTCTAAGGAAACTTTAGTTGAATTTATGAAAAAGCAATACACGATAAACCTTCAAGTCATAGAATGCCAAAATAAGTTTGATACTTTAATAAAGACTTTTGAAGATTTAATAACCAATTTTCAGCTTACGCTTAAATGATTAACCACTAAAGTTGAAATAGAGTGTAGTGAGTTTGATGCCTTAGTAGTCACTAGAGGTGGGAAGGAAACAACTATTAATGTACCTATACAAGATTTTCCCGAAATAGAACCTGTGTCAATTGATCCAGTTGTCAATCTACCGGAACCTATCTCTCCTAAAGCCCCGAAAATTATTCCGCGAGCCCGCATACCTTTCCCAGGTAGGCTTAGGAAGGAAAAACGAGAAGCGCAATTCGCTAAGTATTGGGATATTATCAAGAATCTGCATTTGAATGTACGACTAGTAGATTCTTTAGTAGAAATGCCAAACTGTGCTAAATTTTTCAAAGAATTGCTTTCAAACAAAGAGATATTAAGAGAGATAGTTAGCTTACCCTTAAGTGAAAAATGTTCATTAGTGTTACAACATGGTATTCCCCCTAAGTTAGGAGATATAGGAAGATTCACGGTACCTTGCTACCTGCAAGATGTCTAAATTAGCAACACGTTAGCAGACTTAGGAGCCAGTGTAAACCTAATGCCCTATTCATTATTCAAAAAGCTAGGATTAAATGACATAAGACCTACCAGAATGACTATCCAACTCGCGGACAAATTAGTTAAGATTCCTCGAGGAATAGCTGAAGATGTCCTAGTCAGAGTGGACAAGTTCGCATTCCCCGTTGATTTCGTCATTATGGATATTGAGGAAGACACGAAGGTCCCACTCATACTTGGCAAACCATTGTTAAATACTGCCAAAGCCGTAATTGATGTACATGAGAAATCATTGAAATTAAGAGTCGAAAGTGAAGAAGTCACATTTAATGTTGATCGTCTCACGAGCCATCCTCGCGAAGAAGATCTCAATCTCATTGATTCTTTTCAAGAACTCATCAATGAATATCTGGAGGAAACCATGGCTATATGTAGTCAAGATCAAATTTCTAAAGATCTGTTATTTACACCTCCTGAAGGAAATCTCGACATCCTTTCAACCATAAATCCTGGTCAACATAAATCTCCCCTCTCCGAAAGAAATTTTCTTGGCAAGACTATCCAAATAGCACCGCTAGGTCAAGGCATTCCCTTACCTCTGTTAAGGAGAAGACCGAATGAAGAAACAGATTTCATTCCGGTATTTCAGGAACCACAGTTAAAAGAACACTGTGTTGAAATTCCTGAACCAACCTTCAAAACTAAAGAAGACGTTTCTGAAGAGGAAGCATTAAGAAGGACAATTTCTTGGACCAAAGAACAAAATAGCATCAGTGATCCCTATTAAGGAAGAAGAATCAGAATTCCAGGAGAGATATGACTCATTAGATAGAAAGGAAATAGCTAGAATGAAGCCATCTATCGAGGAATCTCTGGAATTGGAATTGAAGAAGTTACC
Organism: Rutidosis leptorrhynchoides; assembly: GCF_046630445.1. NCBI lineage: Eukaryota > Viridiplantae > Streptophyta > Magnoliopsida > Asterales > Asteraceae > Rutidosis > Rutidosis leptorrhynchoides. Next base: position 218,374,687 of record NC_092341.1, on the reverse strand, counting down.
CGAACATCTGGAGTATGCATTCTTAAGGAGAATCGCAACTCCCTGTGATCATTTCGAAAGACCTCACGCCATAAGAAAAGGTGAAGTTGATTTGGGTTTTGAAATCACATAAGAAGGTAATTGCTTAGAAGATCTCCGACATAAAAGGTATCAGTCCCAACTATTGCAAACACAAGATCTTCATGGAAGATGATTTTAAATCATCAGTTTAGAGGCAAAGAAGGGTCAATTCATTGATTCAAGAAGTCATCAAGAAAGAAGTAATCAAACTTCTGGATGCCGATCTGATCTATCCTATTTCTGATTCGCCATGGGTCAGTCCTTTTCAAGTGGTACCCAAGAAGGGAGGAATGAACATAATCCAAAATGAGAATAATGAACTTATTCCAACATGAGAGGTCACCGGTTGGAGGGTTTGCATAGATTATCGTAAACTAAATGATGCAACCTGGAAAGATCATATTCCATTACCATTCATCGATCAAATGTTGGAACGTCTATCTAGAAATGAGTTCTATTGTTTCCTTGACAGTTTTTCCAGCTACTTTCAAAATCCCCTCGATTTAAAGGACCAAGAAAAGACAACCTTCACCTATCCTTATGGTACATTTGCCTATCGACGCATGCCCTTTGGGTTATGTAATGCACCAGCTACATTTCAGCGATGCATGGTAGCAATATTCCGCGACATGATTGAATGTTGTATGGAAGTCTTCATGGATGACTTCTCAGTCTTTGGTAGTACCTTTGATTCAAACCTTTATAACCTTGACAAGATGCTCACCCGCTGCGAAGATTCGAATTTAGTTTTAAATTGGGAGAAATATCACTTCATGGTAAAAGAAGGAATAGTTTTAGGACATAAGATTTCAAAATCAGGAATAGAAGTTGATAAGGCTAAGATTGAGACCATAACTAAACTTCCAGAACCTACCACAGTAAAAACGGTAAGGAGTTTCCTTGGACACGCTAGTTTCTACCTACGTTTTATCAAAGATTTTTCAAATGTCATGCGACCTATTACTCATCTCCTCGGAAAGGAAGTTCTGTTTGACTTTAATGAAGAATGTGTTAAAGCATTTAACTATCTGAAGGAAAAGCTCACACATGCACTAATCATGATAGCTCCTGATTGGAGTTTACCATTCGGAATCATGTGTGATGCAAGTGACTTCGCAGTTGGAGCACTACTCAGACAATGAAAAGATAAGAACTTTCATCTAATCAATTACGCCAGTAAAACCTTAACCGGAGCTCAAGAGAATTACACTACCACGGAAAAGGAGCTGCTAGCAGTAGTTTTCGCCTTCGACAAATTCTGTTCCTATCTCATCCTGTCCAAAACTACGGTTTACACAGATCATTCAGCCCTCAAATATCTATTCACTGAGCAAGATGCTAAACCGAGACTCCTACGATGGATCTTACTCCTTCAGGAATTCGATATTGAAATCAAAGATAAGAAAGGAGTAGAGAACGTCGTAGCAGATCATCTTAGTCGTTTGGAGAACCCAACGATGGAACAACTTGCTGAACAAGATATCAGAGACAAATTTTCGTAAGAACAACTTATGAGCTTAGGATAAGCTAACATAAGATCACAAGTCACTGATACTCCTTGGTATGCTGACATAGCCAACTACCTAGTTGCTGGAGAAGTACAAAAAGGAATGAGCACATCCCTAAGAAGGAAGTTCTTTAGGGACGCTAAGTACTACTACTGGGAAGATCCATACTTATTCAGAATTTGCCCTGATTAAATAATCAGGAGGTGCGTAGATGAGAAACAAGCAACATGGATTCTTCATCAATGTCACTACGGGCCAATTAGATGTCATCATGGAGTAAAATTAACTGCAAAAAAAGTCTACGAATCAGGATTTTATTGGGCGTCTATATTTCGAGATGCGCAAGAGCTTGTAAAGCGTTGTGACGCATGTCAAAGACAAGGTATTATCTCTATGAAGAATGAGATGCCTCGGACTGATATCCAAACTTGCGAGATCTTCGATATATGGGGATTAGACTTTATAGGGCCATTCCCTAAGTCTAATGGGAAAGAATATGTCCTCGTAGCAGTATATTACTTCTCAAGATGGGTCGAAGCCCAAGCATTTCCAACCAATGATGCCAAGGTCGTCACCAACTTCCTGAAGAGACTCTTCTGCCGATTCAGAGCTCCCCACGCCATAATAAGTGATAGAGGCACACACTTCTGTAATACCTAATTTATGAAGGTGATGCAACAATAAGGAGTTACCCACAAAATGTCCACTGCCTATCATCCGCAGACTAACGGACAGGCAGAAGTCACTAACAGAGCACTCAAGAGAATTCTAGAATGCTCCGTTGGCCATCATGGGAATAAATGGGCCGAGAAACTAGACGATGCTCTATGGGCATTCCGGACTGCTTACAAGAATCCTCTAGGAACTACACCCTCCCGTATGATCTATGGAAAAGCCTGCCACCTTCCGCTCGAACTAGAGTATAAAGTTCTCTGGGCATTGAAAACATGTAACCTTGATCCTTCAGTAACCGCTAGGCATCAGAAGATGCAGATGATTGAACTCACTGAATTAAGAGACCAAGTATATGAGACGTCATATAGCTACAAGGAACGGACGAAGCTGACACACGATGCAAAACTGATACCTACAAAGTTCGCTCCAGGGGATAAAGTTCTACTCTTTAATTCTCGATTCAAGAAATTTGCTGGAAAATTCAGATCAAGATGGAGTTGGCCATACAAAGTAATACATGCTTTTCCACACGGAGCCATAGAATTAGAAGGACCTACTGGCAACTTCAAGGTCAACGGTCACCTATTAAAAGCTTACCTAGAAGACCACGACAAGGAGGAGCATCTCTTCTCCTTTGATCCATTCTGAAGACATATCAGGAAAAGTTGAGCTGTAACGACTTGATAAACAAAACGCTCTTGGGAGGCACCCCTTGCTTATCCTTTTTATTTTCTAATTTTCATTTCAAATTATTTTTCAGTCTACAAAAATATTTATTTTTTGTGCACTAACCCTAAGCGCCGTAATTGTGCTTAGTACTTACACGTTTGTTGAATGTATTCAGACAAAATGCCAAGTTCAGGAGCGTCCTATTGCATTCCAGTTCGCTGGAGGAGGTCTCCTAGGGTTTACCTATCGGAGAGTAGCACAGATCATCATAGGCCTTCAACGGGACAATTAGGCCCGAGGCGTTTGATCCTTGAGAGTGTTGAGGAGGACATCAGTACGACACCGCCAGCTCCGTTAGTACGATGCTCTAGGTGTTTAGCTCTGAGACCCGCAGCATCCAGAGCCACTAGAGACACATGAGCCGCAGACTGTGATTCATTATGGAACCACCTTGAATGATCCAAATGTTACGTGGGCATTACTTAGAGACCAGCAGAGACTCTATCGAGCTCTCAAAGCATACCTTCAGCGTGAAGGGATGCTCCGGAGTACTCTAGGCCCTTCATCATTCAGATTAGCACGCCGTGTTCTGCCAGCACAATAAGCTACTCTCAGGCGCTCCACCCCGGTCTCAGTTTATTCAGTTGCCTCAACCGCCATTCCAGCTCGCGCTACTCCTGTCACAGTGCCTTTCTTAGCTGTTTCGCCTACTCCAGTCATTAAGATAGTCCCTGTTTGTGAGCTACCTGAGGGCTGCCACATAGTCATAATACCTATTTCAGTAGAGCCACCCATGACCCAGGTTTTTGAGATTACCGGGAGCATCCCTGATGCGGAGCCATTCCCGAGCCTATCACACCTTGAGTTGTCATTGGACCTTTGTCTAGACACACTTTTGGGCCCTGAGTTGGATGCAGGATAGCCGCTTGAGTATTTGCCGAGACTTGAGGATGACGATGATCCCTTCAAACCTAATGGATACTTCGCAGACACCGCTCCACAAAATGGCCAGGAGAGTATTCCATAGACTACTTTATTTTACTTTAGTTTTATCTTTAAAAAAGCATTGCATAAAAGGTTATATATCTAGTGGAAATGCTACTCTCTTTTTGTTCTTCATGTAAAAATTTTATCAAAGAGACTGGTCCTTTCCAGCATTAGGAGCCTTACAGTAGGAAAGCCAAACACAAGGAGAGTAACCTGTCCATAGGGAAGTAATCTTTTCTCAAACCTCTTTCAATTATTACGCACTAAAATCTCTAAGTGTGAGGTCATCCCCGCAACCAACTTAGAGATTCTAGAAGATACTGTTCCTAATTTATAAAGTATTAAAATATTCTATTTCAGAGAACATTAGGGACAACGTTCTTCTAAGTGTGGGGTATTGGGTAAAGGTTAAAGGACAAGTAACCACAAACCGCCAAATTTTGTAAAATTCTTTTATCTAAAAAGTGATTAGCAAAGAATATTTAGGTAATTTTGAAAAATTCTTACCTCGTTTTACCCAAAAGATTCTATAAAATTGCTAGTAATCAGTTTTCGGAACATTCACTAGAATGGAACGATTAAGCTAAAATCATGATTTGTATCAAAAAATCTCTTTCGGAAAAATATGTAAAAGGCTACGCATGACCAAGCACGACGCCTACTCCTAAAAAGTGAGGAATCTTGGACCCAAAGTATCTGTATGACCCATCAAATCTACAGTACTTAAGTTAGAACTTGATTTTGACATATGTTTTGAGGCCAATGGTTAGTAAGCCCCATATGTGGTGCAGGTGCGATACTCCTTCTAAAATCATTCTGAATAGAGAAGACAAAAACCATCCGTTTCCGTTTCCACTCCACGCATTTAAAACCAACCAACTCACACAAAGAGTTGGTGAATCAGAAAATACTCACCCCAAATTCACCCCCAAAAGACACTACCCATTCACTTTCATTCCCTTTTCACTTATCGAAAAGGTCCAGAGATTAATTAAGAGATAGATCGATCAAATTCGCTTCAAAAGCACTTGTTAAAAGATTCCGAACCCCCAATTATTTTTGATAGGTCAAAGACCTATTTTTGGTGAATTATCACTTCCTCTCTGGGCACCAGGAACAAAGGACAAAAGTTATGAAGAAAGGGTATGCCGAAAAAAAATGATGAAAGAGCAAACTCTCTAGAATAAAGGCAAGAAAAACCCGAGAAGTTGTCCAAAGAAGGATTGCCGTAAGAGCCAAAGAAAAAATTCCTGACAAAAGTCTTCGCGAAATCCGCATCTTCCTAAGAAATTTTTTACGGAATTCAAGCCGTTCTCTATCCAAAATGGATACTCTGAAGAATCAAAATATATCAATTGCCTTAAAAATCAAAAGATATGGATACCTTTAATCTTTCCAAAAAACTTCTCAACCAACCCTACAACCCGTCTTCCTCTTGAAAGAATGCCTAGGAAGAAGATCAGTGCCGTCCTTACTTAACCGGTGGAGATATCGATGCTTTACCAAGCCTATGATGAGAACCGTTACACGACTCGCTTCTGAGCGACAATACAACTAGATTAGGGCACCCTAAACACTTGAGTGATATGAGTGATCCGCTAGTGAGAAGCCTGGTCATGTATACTCTACATCCGAGAGTTGGAAAGCATGCCCTTTTTCACTATGGACATAATTGAAATATGGCGACTAAAATCATCGAAGTTTGAAACTTTCTCTAATACTTTCGAAAGATGTGACAACTTCTGATTAAGGCATAATAAAAGGATCCAAGGATAGGAAAGTAAGAATCTATTAGAAAGAACTTTATATTCTCACTTTTTGCTTGTGGACAAGCAAAGCTAAGTGTGGGGTATTTGATATCGGCCAAAAAGTCACGTTTTTACCTCCGATATTAAGTCTTAAATCAATAAAGTTCCAAACTTTATTTGCAAAATTATCGCTTTGTTGGTTGATCTTGTAGATTAAGTAATTACAAAGGCGATGCAAAAAGAATCAAGTAAAACGGAGCTAAAACGAAGAATCTAGAGCGAAAATGGTGAAAGAGAAGTTACGACCAAGAAAATCAAGTTACGATCCAGGAAACAGCTGACCAGGGCAAGTCAAACGGCTTGCCAAATGGCCTGCCATAAGGGAAAACAGCATGCCATACGGCCCAGGCAAACGGGCATAAAAAACGGTTGACCAGTGCAAATGGCCTCCAAAAACGGTTTGCCAAACGGCTTGCCAGCCGTTTGGCAGCTGAATTCAAGTCTATTTAAAGGGCTTCTACCATTCATTTTTACACACACTCAATTTGTACTTCACTTTATATTTTCAAGCTTTTTAGTTAGTTTTTAGTAATAGCTAGCTTAGCTTGTATTTTCTGGAGGATATCCCGGCGAGTCTCTGCGATCTCGGGCAGATTTCTTCAGCCTTTTCAGGTTTTTATCCGAAACGCTTGTCCTTTGTATTAAACATGTATTGTTACCAATTATATTTAATAATGCGTTCCGATATTATCATGTTAGCTTAATTAATCTGTATGTTTCCATGATAGAAGTTTGGGTTAGCGTAGTTATGTTAAATTAGTACGGTTACTATTGTTATGCTGAACTTGTAAGGCTGATAGATTTGTATGCTAGCATCTTAAGGATTGACCAACCTAGGTTGTGATCAGGACTTATTCACCTATATGAACTTAGCTACTTCATAGGATTAAGACCCCTAGTTATACTCTATCTGAAGATTTTATGAACTCGGTATGGCCGGAGTTCTCGAGAGGCATCTAATGCGCTTTTAGGACACAAAACTTAGGAATTGAGACATGAATGACCTAGTATACCTATTGACTATTCTAAAGAGACCTCTTAGGAGCTATTTAGATTTAGTTAGTGCCTTGACTGTATGACCCAAACCTATTGCATGTTCTTGTTTGATTGTTGCCCTAGGATTAAGTTATATCAACTGTTTAGGTATCTAGTAGGTTTCTATCTGCTCTACTTTCAGTTTATCAACTGTAATGCTGTATAATGTTTAGATTAGTATTATCTTATTAGTATGATGAAATGGTTGTTAGATTTCATTTAAGGTTTTGTCAACTTAACCCGACGGACTCCTTCAGTTTGTGATCAGTGTTCAATCAACACGGCACATTGTTATTCAGTTAACTAAATTGATAACGAGGGTTACGATTAGAGCTTAATTCACTAATAAACCTAGTGCTTTACTGAGGATAACCTGCGAGGTATAGTTACCTTTCAATTATAAAACCAAGTGACATAATTTTCACTACTCAACGAGAACTTCGAGAGTCTAGAGATAAGTAGGTCTGTGTAATTGGATTATCCAACCAGATCTACACCATTCCAATCATAGCTTTAACATAAACATAATTACCTTTCCCTAACCTAAACTAATATCTTGGTCAACATTTCCCTGATCTGCATACTCCGGGTATCCTTCCACTTTCTTTACTTTTCCGTAATTAGGACTATTAGCTTAAAACCAATTACTATTTAAACAAAGACAATTATCCACTTGATCTTCAATTCGTTAAACCATTCAAAAACACTACCCTAGGTTAACTTACACCTTCTACCATTAGAAAGTTAAAAGGAAATTTCAGCCCCGCAAAATATAAATAATGACCATTGTTTGCTACCCTGATCAGCTGAATCTGATGCCTTGCGGCCTAACGACACCGCACGAATAAACTGTCCGTTTCAGTCATATCAATGATTCACCTAAAACACTTAGGAACAAGTTTTGGAACAATTTAGGACCATTTTGTTGAAAATTTCAATTTTAAGAAAAATGTACGAACTTAGGCTTTCGATTTTTTCTAATGTTAAAACCTTTTCAAAACTTAGGATAACTTGGAAACTAGTCAAAATTAAGATATCATTGGCTTAAAAACAAATTTGGAACCTAGTCTTTGATTTTTTTTATTATGTACGTTTTTGCTAACATGAATATTTTTCGATAAAAATGGTTTTAAAACACGACTTGAAGGCATTATAGGAAGACTTTGATGTTTTAAAATATTTAAGGTAATTAAAAATGATCATTATGATTATTGTATGCTTAAAAATCATCATACTTTGTATACAATTGCTTATTACGACTAACTCGCTATAATTATTATTTTTAATTATTATTTGTTGCAATCACGGGTACACTTTGAATTTTGCTTAAAATATATTTATAGTTGGTTTAGATATTGTTTGCGGTAATTTTAGCTATATTTGTCGATAACAGGGATATGGAAAGTGCCATTTTTAAAGCCCTCATTTCGAATTTTTTTGGAATATTATATACACTTTTCGTATCTTAATGTTATGAGAAGTCTTGTTATTTTTGGAACATAACCTACATTGCTTGATTATTGCAGATGGCACGCAGACATCAGCTTCCAGATGAGTACGAGTTGTTTAATTCTATTCGCGGGCAAGACAACCCGGGGATATATGAACCGTTTATGAGGAATTGGATAAATAAACGAAAGGGCACAATATGTACATTAACTTGGAAATAATGGAGCAGTGTGGTTGGGCGAAAGTGTTGAGAAATCTTTTGAGTTTTCGGATAAATGGGAAAACACACAACGCTTGCTGAAATTGTTTAAGATTAATGAGCGTGTGTATCAGGAGCCATTTGCAGAGTTTATGGCTACGTGGGAGTTTGAAGCGAATATTGATCCTGACGAGTACAATACTCGTAATTCTATCCACTTACATCATCAAAACATCACTCACCATCTTACTCTTGCGCAGTTCGCCTGAAATGTCCCGTTCTTATTGATTAAAAACGTTCCATATTAATTGATTTCGTTGCGAGGTTTTGACCTCTATATGAGACGTTTTTCAAAGACTGCATTCATTTTTAAAACAAACCATAACCTTTATTTCATAGATAAAGGTTTTAAAAAGCTTTACGTAGATTATCAAATAATGATAATCTAAAATATCCTGTTTACACACGACCATTACATAATGGTTTACAATACAAATATGTTACAACAAAATAAGTTTCTTGAATGCAGTTTTTACACAATATCATACAAGCATGGACTCCAAATCTCGTCCTTATTTAAGTATGCGACAGCGGAAGCTCTTAATAATCACCTGAGAATAAACATGCTTAAAACGTCAACAAAAATGTTGGTGAGTTATAGGTTTAACCTATATATATCAAATCATAATAATAGACCACAAGATTTCATATTTCAATACACATCCCATACATAGAGATAAAAATCATTCATATGGTGAACACCTGGTAACCGACATTAACAAGATGCATATATAAGAATATCCCCATCATTCCGGGACACCCTTCGGATATGATATAAATTTCGAAGTACTAAAGCATCCGGTACTTTGGATGGGGCTTGTTGGGCCCGATAGATCTATCTTTAGGATTCGCGTCAATTAGGGTGTCTGTTCCCTAATTCTTAGATTACCAGACTTAATAAAAAGGGGCATATTCGATTTCGATAATTCAACCATAGAATGTAGTTTCACGTACTTGTGTCTATTTTGTAAATCATTTATAAAAACTGCATGTATTCTCATCCCAAAAATATTAGATTTTAAAAGTGGGACTATAACTCACTTTCACAGATTTTTACTTCGTCGGGAAGTAAGACTTGGCCACTGGTTGATTCACGAACCTATAACAATATATACATATATATATCAAAGTATGTTCAAAATATATTTACAACACTTTTAATATATTTTGATGTTTTAAGTTTTTAAGTCAGCTGTCCTCGTTAGTAACCTACAACTAGTTGTCCACAGTTAGATGTATAGAAATAAATTGATAAATATTATCTTGAATCAATCCACGACCCAGTGTATACGTATCTCAGTATTGATCACAACTCAAACTATATATATTTTGGAATCAATCTCAACCCTGTATAGCTAACTCCAACATTCACATATAGAGTGTCTATGGTTGTTCCGAAATATATATAGATGTGTCGACATGATAGGTCGAAACATTGTATACGTGTCTATGGTATCTCAAGATTACATAATATACAATACAAGTTGATTAAGTTATGGTTGGAATAGATTTGTTACCAATTTTCACGTAGCTAAAATGAGAAAAATTATCCAATCTTGTTTTACCCATAACTTCTTCATTTTAAATCCGTTTTGAGTGAATCAAATTGTTATGGTTTCATATTGAACTCTATTTTATGAATCTAAACAGAAAAAGTATAGGTTTATAGTCAGAAAAATAAGTTACAAGTCGTTTTTGTAAAGGTAGTCATTTCAGTAGAAAGAACGACGTCAAGATGACCATTTTAGAAAACATACTTCCACTTTGAGTTTAACCATAATTTTTGGATATAGTTTCATGTTCATAATAAAAATCATTTTCTCAGAATAACAACTTTTAAATCAAAGTTTATCATAGTTTTTAATTAACTAACCCAAAACAGCCCACGGTGTTACTACGACGGCGTAAATCCGGTTTTACGGTGTTTTTCGTGTTTCCAGGTTTTAAATCATTAAGTTAGCATATCATATAGATATAGAACATGTGTTTAGTTGATTTTAAAAGTCAAGTTAGAAGGATTAACTTTTTTTTGCGAACAAGTTTAGAATTAACTAAACTATGTTCTAGTGAGCACAAGTTTAAACCTTCGAATAAGATAGCTTTATATGTATGAATCGAATGATGTTATGAACATCATTACTACCTTAAGATCCTTGGATAAACCTACTAGAAAAGATAAAAATGGATCTAGCTTCAATGGATCCTTGGATGGCTCGAAGTTCTTGAAGCAGAATCATGACACGAAAACAAGTTCAAGTAAGATCATCACTTGAAATAAGATTGTTATAGTTATAGAAATTGAACCAAAGTTTGAATATGATTATTACCTTGTATTAGAATGATAACCTACTGTAAGAAACAAAGATTTCTTGAGGTTGGATGATCACCTTATGAAAGGATCCGTTCATATACATTATAAACGATTCACAATAGTTGATTACATCGCGAGGTATTTGACCTCTATATGATACGTTTTACAAACATTGCATTCGTTTTTAAAAGACAAACTTTCTTTACATCAAAAATTGACGGCATGCATACCATTTCATATTACATCCAATTATAATTGACTTAATATTAATCTTGATGAACTCAACAACTCAAATACAACGTCTTTCAAAGTATGTCATGAATGACACCAAGTAATATCCTTAAAATGAGCTAATGCACAGCGGAAGATTTCTTTAATACCTGAGAATAAACATGCTTTAAAGTGTCAACCAAAATGTTGGTGAGTTCATTAGTTTATCATAATCAATCATTTCCGTAATAGTAATAGACCACAAGATTTCAGTTTCTATAAATATCCGTACACTCGTTAGTGTATAAAAGTATTCTATAAGTTGTAGGCACCCGGTAACAAGCCTTAACGTTCATGTTTTACCCTCTGAAGTACACCAGATCAGGTGTGTTTAAAATAACCTCGAAGTACTAAAGCATCCCATAGTCAGGATGGGGTTTGTCAGGCCCAATAGATCTATCTTTAGGATTCGCGCCTACCGTACATAGACAAGTAGTTTAATGTTACCAAGCTAAGGGTATATTTCTGGTTTAAACCCACATAGAATTAGTTTTAGTACTTGTGCCTATTTCGTAAAACATTTATAAAACAGCGCATGTATTCTCAGCCCAAAAATATATATAAAAAGGGAGTAATGAAACTCACCATACTGTATTTCGTAGTAAAAATACATATAACGTCATTTAACAAGTGCAAGGTTGGCCTCGGATTCACGAACCTATATTAATTATATATATTTATATGTTGGTCAATATTTGTCTAACAATTTTTGGTCAAGTCATAGTGTACCACAATCCTAATGCTCGAGACTAATATGCAAAAGTCAACAAAAGCCAACTTAACCCAAAATGACTTCTAAAATTTATACGTGTTTATTATATAACTTAACTATAGTCATTTTATATATTTAAATATATTTATTAGATTTTATAATAATAAAAGTCATTTATTAATAAAAATTTATATTAACGTTTATATATGATAAAATATACTTTTATATATCTTAAGTAGTAAAATTTATAAAGTTCACTTAATATCGTAAAACTATAGTGGTAAGTATTATTAATGTAATTATATTACGCGTGGTGAAAAATATCTTTGTATCCCCTATTTATTTGATAAAATAATATTGATCATAATAATAATAAGTAAAAGTTGTATTATTTTGTAATAATAATTATTATTATTCTATAAAAAAAATAACAATATTTATATTTACTAAAAATGTTATTATGATAAAATGATAATACTAACATAATAGTAATAATGATATTTTATAATAACAATGATATTTCTATTAAAATAATAACGATGATAGTATTAATAATCATTTTAACAATAATACTAAAATTCAGTTGACTATAACTTCTAATCCGTTCATCGAAACCATTCGATATCTAAATGAAAAGTTCTTAATTTTTCGCTAGCTTTCCAATGACATGCATATCATATACCATATCTCAGTAGCATATGTATCTAATTCAGGATTCAACAAACCTATCTAAGGACAATATCGAATGTACAAGCATGCATAATCCTATATACTCGAGCACTAGTCAGGGATACACTATTGAAATATAAAAGTTAAGTTATGAGTGCTCACGTATCAATATTGAGATTCAATATTGCAGGAAAGTACGTAGACGAAACGAAAATGATAAACGTTAGGTTGACCTCACGAGCAATACCCTCGATCAATACCCATAACCTCCATAGCTATAACCCATAATTTCCTTAGCTCTATCTCGTTTGAAAACTTATTTTAAAATCGTCTGAATATAACTCCGTCGTAGTATTTTATGTATACTAATAATATCTTGAAATAATACAAAGAAAATATATATGTGTAATTCGATTGAGAGAGTTTAGAGAAATATATTTTCAAGTTTCTATGAAATAATAAAACCTATTGAGTTCTATTTATAATAGATTTTTGAATTATTAAAGTGAATTATTAAAGTATGAATTATTAAAGTGAATTATTAAAGTGAATTATTAAAGTATGAATTATTAAAGTGAATTATTAAAGTATGAATTATTAAAGTGAATTATTAAAGTATTAATTATTAAAGTTAAAGTAAAGTAAAGTAAAAGTAAAGTAAAGGTAAAGTTAAAGTATAGTAAAAGCATAAAACTATTTACGTATAATACGCGTATAAATATATATAATATTAATTTAAATCGTAATATATATTTGATAAAATAAAATATAAATATCGTTATTTTATCATACTAGTTAAGTAATGAGTGGTCAAAAAGAATAGATTTCTTAAATCACAGTGGACCTCATAACATAGGCCCGTAATCATATCATAATGTATCTGATAATTCAATCATTTGATATTATCTCTTAATTCTGTCAATAAATATATCGAAACAAATACGTTCATGTAAAGTATCATATATCTAATACTTTGTTAATGTTTTCAGTTAATATTATATATTATATATACATATCTATATACACATAATTGTTCGTGAATCGTCGAACACAGTCAAAGGATAATTGATTACATGAATGTAGTTCCAAACTTTTTGAGATTCAACATTACAAATTCTGCTTATCGTGTCGGAAACATATAAAGGTTAAGTTTAAATTTGGTCGGAAATTTTCGGGTCGTCACACCTTACAAGATTGGAAGTGAGCTAGCAAACTTGAAAGTATTCTTGATTTTATGAAACTAGAACTTTTGGAATTTATGAAGAACACTTAGAACTTGAAGATAGAACTTGAGAGAGATCAATTAGATGAAGAAAATTGAAGAATGAAAGTGTTTGTAGGTGTTTTTGGTCGTTGGTGTATGGATTAGATATAAAGGATATGTAATTTTGTTTTCATGTAAATAAGTCATGAATGATTACTCATATTTTTGTAATTTTATGAGATATTTCATGCTAGTTGCCAAATGATGGCTCCCACATGTGTTAGGTGACTCACATGGGCTGCTAAGAGCTGATCATTGGAGTGTATATACCAATAGTACATACATCTAAAAGCTGTGTATTGTACGAGTACGAATACGGGTGCATACGAGTAGAATTGTTGATGAAACTGAACGAGGATGTAATTGTAAGCATTTTTGTTAAGTAGAAGTATTTTGATAAGTGTATTGAAGTCTTTCAAAAGTGTATAAATACATATTAAAACACTACATGTATATACATTTTAACTGAGTCGTTAAGTCATCGTTAGTCGTTACATGTAAGTGTTGTTTTGAAACCTTTAGGTTAACGATCTTGTTAAATGTTGTTAACCCAATGTTTATAATATCAAATGAGATTTTAAATTATTATATTATCATGATATTATGATATATTAATATATCTTAATATGATATATATTCATTTAAATGTCGTTACAACGATAATCGTTACATATATGTCTCGTTTCGAAATCCTTAAGTTAGTAGTCTTGTTTATATGTATGTAACTCATTGTTAATATACTTATGGAGATACTTACTTATCATAATCTCATGTTAACCATATGTATATCCATATATATATATCGTCATGTTGTTTTTACAAGTTTTAACGTTCGTGAATCGCCGGTCAACTTGGGTGGTCAATTGTCTATATGAAACATATTTCAATTAATCAAGTCTTAACAAGTTTGATTTCTTAACATGTTGGAAACATTTAATCATGTAAATATCACTCTCAATTAATATATATAAACATGGAAAAGTTCGGGTCACTACAGTACCTACCCGTTAAATAAATTTCGTCCCGAAATTTTAAGCTGTTGAAGGTGTTGACGAATCTTCTGGAAATAGATGCGGGTATTTCTTCTTCAGCTGATCTTCACGCTCCCAGGTGAACTCGGGTCCTCTACGAGCATTCCATCGAACCTTAACAATTGGTATCTTGTTTTGCTTAAGTCTTTTAACCTCACGATCCATTATTTCGATGGGTTCTTCGATGAATTGAAGTTTTTCGTTGATTTGGATTTCATCTAACGGAATAGTGAGACCTTCTTTAGCAAAACGGAAGCTACTGGTCCGACACGATCAATAATCTTGAATGGAAAGTGTTATGTACAGTCGCGAGTTGTTGAGGTAACTCAAGTCGGTAAGCTACTGGTCCGACACGATCAATAATCTTGAATGGTCCAATATACCTTGGATTTAATTTCCCTCGTTTACCAAATCGAACAACGCCTTTCCAAGGTGCAACTTTAAGCATGACCATCTCTCCAATTTCAAATTCTATATCTTTTCTTTTAATGTCAGCGTAGCTCTTTTGTCGACTTTGGGCGGTTTTCAACCGTTGTTGAATTTGGATGATCTTCTCGGTAGTTTCTTGTATAATCTCCGGACCCGTAATCTGTCTATCCCCCACTTCACTCCAACAAATCGGAGACCTGCACTTTCTACCATAAAGTGCTTCAAACGGCGCCATCTCAATGCTTGAATGGTAGCTGTTGTTGTAGGAAAATTCTGCTAACGGTAGATGTCGATCCCAACTATTTCCGAAATCAATAACACATGCTCGTAGCATGTCTTCAAGCGTTTGTATCGTCCTTTCGCTCTGCCCATCAGTTTGTGGATGATAGGTAGTACTCATGTCTAGACGAGTTCCTAATGCTTGTTGTAATGTCTGCCAGAATCTTGAAATAAATCTGCCATCCCTATCAAAGATAATAGAGATTGGTATTCCATGTCTGGAGACGACTTCCTTCAAATACAGTCGTGCTAACTTCTCCATCTTGTCATCTTCTCTTACTGGCAGGAAGTGTGCTGATTTGGTGAGACGATCAACTATTACCCAAATAGTATCAAAACCACTTGCAGTCCTTGGCAATTTAGTGATGAAATCCATGGTAATGTTTTCCCATTTCCATTCCGGGATTTCTGGTTGTTGAAGTAGACCTGATGGTTTCTGATGCTCAGCTTTGACCTTAGAACACGTCAAACATTCTCCTATGTATTTAGCAACATCGGCTTTCATACCCGGCCACCAAAAATGTTTCTTGAGATCCTTGTACATCTTCCCCGTTCTAGGATGTATTGAGTATCTGGTTTTATGAGCTTCTCTAAGTACCATTTCTCTCATATCTCCAAATTTTGGTACCCAAATCCTTTCAGCCCTATACCGGGTTCCGTCTTCCCGAATATTAAGATGCTTCTCCGATCCTTTGGGTATTTCATCCTTTAAATTTCCCTCTTTTAAAACTCCTTGTTGCGCCTCCTTTATTTGAGTAGTAATGTTATTATGAATCATTATATTCATAGATTTTACTCGAATGGGTTCTCTGTCCTTCCTGCTCAAGGCATCGGCTACCACATTTGCCTTCCACGGGTGGTAACGAATCTCAAAGTCGTAATCATTCAATAATTCAATCCACCTACGCTGCCTCATATTCAGTTGTTTCTGATTAAATATGTGTTGAAGACTTTTGTGGTCGGTATATATAATACTTTTGACCCCATATAAGTAGTGCCTCCAAGTCTTTAATGCAAAAACAACCGCGCCTAATTCCAAATCATGCGTCGTATAATTTTGTTCGTGAATCTTCAATTGTCTAGACGCATAAGCAATCACCTTCGTTCGTTGCATTAATACACAACCGAGACCTTGCTTTGATGCATCACAATAAATCACAAAATCATCATTCCCTTCAGGCAATGACAATATAGGTGCCGTAGTTAGCTTTTTCTTCAATAACTGAAACGCTTTCTCTTGTTCATCATTCCATTCAAATTTCTTCCCTTTATGCGTTAATGCAGTCAAGGGTTTTGCTATTCTGGAAAAGTCTTGGATGAACCTTCTGTAGTAACCAGCTAGTCCTAAAAACTGGCGTATGTGTTTCGGAGTTTTTGGGGTTTCCCACTTTTCAACAGTTTCTATCTTTGCCGGATCCACCTTAATACCTTCTTTGTTCACTATGTGACCGAGGAATTGAACTTCTTCCAACCAAAATGCACACTTTGAAAACTTAGCGTACAATTATTCCTTCCTCAATACTTCTAACACCTTTCTCAAATGTTCACCGTGTTCTTGGTCATTCTTTGAGTAAATAAGTATGTCATCAATGAAAACAATGACAAACTTGTCAAGGTATGGTCCACACACTCGGTTCATAAGGTCCATGAACACAGCTGGTGCATTAGTTAAACCAAACGGCATGACCATAAACTCGTAATGACCGTAACGTGTTCTGAAAGCAGTCTTTGGAATATCATCTTCTTTCACCCGCATTTGATGATACCCGGAACGTAAGTCAATCTTTGAATAAACAGACGAGCCTTGTAGTTGATCAAATAAGTCATCGATTCTCGGTAGTGGGTAGCGGTTCTTGATGGTAAGTTTGTTCAACTCTCGGTAGTCGATACACAACCTGAATGTACCATCTTTCTTCTTGACAAACAAAACAGGAGCTCCCCACGGTGACGTGCTTGGTCGAATGAAACCACGCTCTAAAAGTTATTGTAATTGGCTTTGTAGTTCTTTCATCTCGCTGGGTGCGAGTCTGTAAGGAGCACGAGCTATTGGTGCAGCTCCTGGTACAAGATCTATTTGAAATTCAACGGATCGATGTGGGGGTAATCCCGGTAATTCTTTCGGAAATACATCAGGAAATTCTTTTGCGACGGGAACATCATTGATGCTCTTTTCTTCAGTTTGTACTTTCTCGACGTGTGCTAGAACAGCATAGCAACCTTTTCTTATTAGTTTTTGTGCTTTCAAATTACTAATAAGATGTAGCTTCGTGTTGCCCTTTTCTCCGTACACCATTAAGGGTTTTCCTTTTTCTCGTATAATGCGAATTGCATTTTTGTAACAAACGATCTCCGCTTTCACTTCTTTCAACCAGTCCATACCGATTATCACATCAAAACTCCCTAACTCTACTGGTATCAAATCAATCTTAAATGTTTCGCTAACCAGTTTAATTTCTCGATTCCGACATATATTATCTGCTGAAATTAATTTACCATTTACTAATTCGAGTAAAAATTTACTATCCAAAGGCGTCAATGGACAACTTAATTTAGCACAAAAATCTCTACTCATATAGCTTCTATCCGCACCCGAATCAAATAAAACGTAAGCAGATTTATTGTCAATAAGAAACGTACCCGTAACAAGCTCCGGGTCTTCTTGTGCCTCTGCCGCATTAATATTGAAAACTCTTCCGCGGCCTTGTCCATTCGTGTTCTCCTGGTTCGGGCAATTTCTAATAATGTGGCCCGGTTTTCCACATTTATAACAAACTACATTGGCATAACTTGCTCCGACACTACTTGCTCCGCCATTACTCGTTCCGACACCATTTGTTCCTTTCGTTCTATTAACCCCTGGTCCGTAGACCTAACACTTCGCTGCGCTATGACCATTTCTTTTACACTTGTTGCAAAATTTGGTGCAGAACCCCGAGTGATACTTTTCACACCTTTGGCATAGCTGCTTCTGATTGTTGTTGTTGTTGCGGTTATTATTGTTGTTGGGATGATTGTTGTAGTTGCTGTTGTTGTTGTTGTTGTTGTTGTTGTTGTTGTTGTTGTTGTTGTTGGGCCGTTTGTGGTAGTTGCGATTGATGTTGCGATTGTTGGGATAATTGTTGCGATTGCTGTTGTTGTTGTATTGGTGATTCTTATCACCGTTTTCCTCCCACTTTCTTTTGACTTGCTTCACATTGGCCTCTTCAGCAGTCTGTTCTTTAATTCTTTCTTCAATCTGGTTCACTAGTTTGTGAGCCATTCTACATGCCTGTTGTATGGAGGCGGGCTCGTGTGAACTTATATCTTCTTGGATTCTTTCTGGTAATCCTTTCACAACCGCTTCGATCTTCTCTTCCTCATCTTCGAATGCTCCCGGACACAATAGGCACAATTCTGTGAATCGTCTTTCGTACGTAGTAATATCAAATCCTTGGGTTCGTAACCCTCTAAGTTCTGTCTTGAGCTTATTGACCTCGGTTATGGGACGGTACTTCTCGTTCATCAAGTGCTTGAATGCTGACCACGGTAGTGTGTACGCATCGTCTTGTCCCACTTGCTCTAGATAGGTATTCCACCATGTTAACGCAGAACCTGTGAAGGTATGCGTAGCGTACTTCACTTTATCCTCTTCAGTACACTTACTTATGGCAAACACCGATTCGACCTTCTCGGTCCACCGTTTCAACCTGATCGGTCCTTCGGTTCCATCAAATTCCAAAGGTTTGCAGGCAGTGAATTCTTTGTAGGTGCATCCTACACGATTTCCTGTACTGCTAGATCCAAGGTTATTGTTGGTATGTAGCGCAGCCTGTACTGCGGCTATGTTTGAAGCTAGAAAAGTACGGAATTCCTCTTCATTCATATTCACGGTGTGTCGAGTAGTCGGTGCCATTTCCTTCAAAATAGTCAAATGGAACAAGTTAATCATACAGAATATTAAGAGTAGTTAATAGTATTTCGTAGCATAATATGAACTCATTTATAAAAGCTTTTTCTTCATATTAGCATTTTATAAGTTTAAATTCGGGTAGTACCTACCCGTTAAGTTCATACTTAGTAGCTAAGATACAATTCAACTACTACAATTCTATATGAAAAACTGATTATAATAATATTTCGCGTTCAAACTTTTATACAATATTTTACAAACTTACAATACCGCTTATTTTACATAAAGCATGAAATATAGCACACAATAACTTTGATACAAGATAGTTGTGAAGATAATTCTAGCTAGTACACAAGTCGTTCAGCAAAGGCAATAAAGACACGTAATTCATACGTCCAGAAACAAGTCATGCATTCTGGTTTTACTAGGACTACTTCCCATCCTTGGTCTTGTGGAACATAACCGTTATGGCCGTTGATAAGACAGCGTATTGTAACATCATCAAAGGGACGAGGGTTACGTAATGACCAACAGTCTCGTAGTAACCTAAAAACCTCATTTCTTACCCCAATTACCGACTCCGTCACTTGTGGGAACGTTTTGTTTAATAGTTGTAGCCCGATGTTCTTGTTCTCACTTTGGTGAGAAGCGAACATTACTAATCCGTAAGCATAACATGCTTCTTTATGTTGCATTTTAGCCGCTTTTTCTAAATCACGAAGTCCTATATTCGGATATACTGAGTCAAAATAATTTCTTAACCCGTTGCGTAAAATAGCATTTGGGTTCCCCGCAATATATGCGTCAAAGTAAACACATCGTAACTTATGGATTTCCCAATGTGATATCCCCCATCTTCCGAACGAAAGCCTTTTATAAACCAAGGCATTCTTGGAACGTTCTTCGAATGTCTTACAAACTGATCTCGCCTTAAATAGTTGTGCCGAGGAATTCTGACCGACTCTAGACAAGATTTCATCAATCATGTCTCCGGGTAGGTCTCTTAAAATATTGGGTTGTCTATCCATTTTGTGTTTTTATACTGTAAAATAGACAAGAGTTAGATTCATAAAAAAAAATACTTATTAATACAAGCAATTTTTTTTTTACATATATCATAAAGCATAAGCACACTATATTACATATATTACACCACACGAATATAACTATCTTATTCCGACTCGCTCGTTTCTTCTTGTTCGGTTTTGGTTCGTTTTGCCAAGTTTCTAGGGATATATGATGTTCCCCTAATACGAGCCGTCGTTATCCACATTGGTTTAGAAAAACCTGGTGGTTTAGAGGTTCCCGGGTCATTGTTACAACTTAAGGACTTCGAGGGTTGACGATACATATAAAGTTCATCGGGGTTGGAATTAGATTTCTCTATTTTTATGCCCTTTCCCTTATTATTTTCTTTTGCCTTTTTAAATTCAGTTGGGGTAATTTCTATAACATCATCGGAATTCTCGTCGGAATCCGATTCATAGGAGAATTGGTAATCCTCCCAATATTTTGCTTCCTTGGCGGAAACACCATTGACCATAATTAACCTTGGTCGGTTGGTTGAGGATTCTCTTTTACTTAACCGTTTTATTATTTCCCCCACCGGTTCTATTTCTTCTTCCGGTTCCGATTCTTCTTCCGGTTCCGACTCTTCTTCCAGTTCCTCTTCGGGAACTTGTGAATCAGTCCACGAATCATTCCAATTTACATTTGACTCTTCATTATTATTAGGTGAGTCAATGGGACTTGTTCTAGAGGTAGACATCTATCACATAATATCAAACACGATAAGAGATTAATATATCACATAATATTCATATGTTAAAAATATATAGTTTCCAACAAAAATGTTAAGCAATCATTTTTAAAGAAAACACGGTCGAAGTCCAGACTCACTAATGCATCCTAACAAACTCGATAAGACACACTAATGTAAATTTTCTGGTTCTCTAAGACCAACGCTCTGATACCAACTGAAATGTCCCGTTCTTATTGATTAAAAACGTTCCATATTAATTGATTTCGTTGCGAGGTTTTGACCTCTATATGAGACGTTTTTCAAAGACTGCATTCATTTTTAAAACAAACCATAACCTTTATTTCATAGATAAAGGTTTTAAAAAGCTTTACGTAGATTATCAAATAATGATAATCTAAAATATCCTGTTTACACACGACCATTACATAATGGTTTACAATACAAATATGTTACAACAAAATAAGTTTCTTGAATGCAGTTTTTACACAATATCATAAAAGCATGGACTCCAAATCTCGTCCTTATTTAAGTATGCGACAGCGGAAGCTCTTAATAATCACCTGAGAATAAACATGCTTAAAACGTCAACAAAAATGTTGGTGAGTTATAGGTTTAACCTATATATATCAAATCATAATAATAGACCACAAGATTTCATATTTCAATACACATCCCATACATAGAGATAAAAATCATTCATATGGTGAACACCTGGTAACCGACATTAACAAGATGCATATATAAGAATATCCCCATCATTCCGGGACACCCTTCGGATATGATATAAATTTCGAAGTACTAAAGCATCCGGTACTTTGGATGGGGCTTGTTGGAACCGATAGATCTATCTTTAGGATTCGCGTCAATTAGGGTGTCTGTTCCCTAATTCTTAGATTACCAGACTTAATAAAAAGGGGCATATTCGATTTCGATAATTCAATCATAGAATGTAGTTTCACGTACTTGTGTCTATTTTGTAAATCATTTATAAAAACTGCATGTATTCTCATCCCAAAAATATTAGATTTTAAAAGTGGGACTATAACTCACTTTCACAGATTTTTACTTCGTCGGGAAGTAAGACTTGGCCACTGGTTGATTCACGAACCTATAACAATATATACATATATATATCAAAGTATGTTCAAAATATATTTACAACACTTTTAATATATTTTGATGTTTTAAGTTTTTAAGTCAGCTGTCCTCGTTAGTAACCTACAACTAGTTGTCCACAGTTAGATGTATAGAAATAAATTGATAAATATTATCTTGAATCAATCCACGACCCAGTGTATACGTATCTCAGTATTGATCACAACTCAAACTATATATATTTTGGAATCAACCTCAACCCTGTATAGCTAACTCCAACATTCACATATAGAGTGTCTATGGTTGTTCCGAAATATATATAGATGTGTCGACATGATAGGTCGAAACATTGTATACGTGTCTATGGTATCTCAAGATTACATAATATACAATACAAGTTGATTAAGTTATGGTTGGAATAGATTTGTTACCAATTTTCACGTAGCTAAAATGAGAAAAATTATCCAATCTTGTTTTACCCATAACTTCTTCATTTTAAATCCGTTTTGAGTGAATCAAATTGCTATGGTTTCATATTGAACTCTATTTTATGAATCTAAACAGAAAAAGTATAGGTTTATAGTCGGAAAAATAAGTTACAAGTCGTTTTTGTAAAGGTAGTCATTTCAGTAGAAAGAACGACGTCAAGATGACCATTTTAGAAAACATACTTCCACTTTGAGTTTAACCATAATTTTTGGATATAGTTTCATGTTCATAATAAAAATCATTTTCTCAGAATAACAACTTTTAAATCAAAGTTTATCATAGTTTTTAATTAACTAACCCAAAACAGCCCGCGGTGTTACTACGACGGCGTAAATCCGGTTTTACGGTGTTTTTCGTGTTTCCAGGTTTTAAATCATTAAGTTAGCATATCATATAGATATAGAACATGTGTTTAGTTGATTTTAAAAGTCAAGTTAGAAGGATTAACTTTTGTTTGCGAACAAGTTTAGAATTAACTAAACTATGTTCTAGTGATTACAAGTTTAAACCTTCGAATAAGATAGCTTTATATGTATGAATCGAATGATGTTATGAACATCATTACTACCTTAAGTTCCTTGGATAAACCTACTGGAAAAGAGAAAAATTGATCTAGCTTCAATGGATCCTTGGATGGCTCGAAGTTCTTGAAGCAGAATCATGACACGAAAACAAGTTCAAGTAAGATCATCACTTGAAATAAGATTGTTATAGTTATAGAAATTGAACCAAAGTTTGAATATGATTATTACCTTGTATTAGAATGATAACCTACTGTAAGAAACAAAGATTTCTTGAGGTTGGATGATCACCTTACAAGATTGGAAGTGAGCTAGCAAACTTGAAAGTATTCTTGATTTTATGAAACTAGAACTTTTGGAATTTATGAAGAACACTTAGAACTTGAAGATAGAACTTGAGAGAGATCAATTAGATGAAGAAAATTGAAGAATGAAAGTGTTTGTAGGTGTTTTTGGTCGTTGGTGTATGGATTAGATATAAAGGATATGTAATTTTGTTTTCATGTAAATAAGTCATGAATGATTACTCATATTTTTGTAATTTTATGAGATATTTCATGCTAGTTGCTAAATGATGGTTCCCACATGTGTTAGGTGACTCACATGGGCTGCTAAGAGCTGATCATTGGAGTGTATATACCAATAGTACATACATCTAAAAGCTGTGTATTGTACGAGTACGAATACGGGTGCATACGAGTAGAATTGTTGATGAAACTGAACGAGGATGTAATTGTAAGCATTTTTGTTAAGTAGAAGTATTTTGATAAGTGTATTGAAGTCTTTCAAAAGTGTATAAATACATATTAAAACACTACATGTATATACATTTTAACTGAGTCGTTAAGTCATCGTTAGTCGTTACATGTAAGTGTTGTTTTGAAACCTTTAGGTTAACGATCTTGTTAAATGTTGTTAACCCAATGTTTATAATATCAAATGAGATTTTAAATTATTATATTATCATGATATTATCATGTATGAATATATCTTAATATGATATATATTCATTTAAATGTCGTTACAACGATAATCGTTACATATATGTCTCGTTTCGAAATCCTTAAGTTAGTAGTCTTGTTTATATGTATGTAACTCATTGTTAATATACTTATGGAGATACTTACTTATCATAATCTCATGTTAACCATATGTATATCCATATATATATATCGTCATGTTGTTTTTACAAGTTTTAACGTTCGTGAATCGCCGGTCAACTTGGGTGGTCAATTGTCTATATGAAACATATTTCAATTAATCAAGTCTTAACAAGTTTGATTGCTTAACATGTTGGAAACATTTAATCATGTAAATATCACTCATGTAAACATTTAATCAGTTACCAGCGTCCACCACCTCCTCCTCCTCCTCCTCCTCCTCCTCCTCAGAAACGTTACTCGCAGCATACAGTTATTCCTTCTCCACCACGAGAGCAGAGCACAGGGTTTGAGGGGCTGGCCACTAGCATTTTCGGGGAACCCCTCGTTAGTACGCACAGAGACACATCTGCTGATAATCACATTTCGACATGGGATCAGGCTGTTAGCAAGGGAATGACTGAGGGTGTAACCCAGGGTTTTAGAGGATTGGATATGACCAATGATTGGGGAAGTGATTTACGGGAAGGAGCGAGTTGGCATACGGGGACAATGATTCACACTAGGACCTCATCTCTTACTAGACTGATCACAAACTCAGACGAGATTCGCATCGTGGTATCTTCTGGCACTAACACTTCAGACTGGGTACGAAGATTAGCCACCGACGAGGAGATGCTTGATGAGGGCCAGTCAGACTTAAGGATACCAAGGCAGCCCCGAACCAGTATATCATACTCTCTCTCTCCTCATATGCCAGATCAGCAGTGACTCTACCCTCTACCACTCTTATAATGATTATCTGTGATACTTTAATACATTATTATATTTTCATCACTGTACACCCAATTTTGGTCATAACTATCTTTCCATTTTTAGTTTGTATGATATTTTCAGTTAAATAAGTATGCATGAATAAACGTCACAAACAAACGACGATCGAGACCACACAACAAGATGGAAGCATAACTTGGAGCAAGGACACATTGAATGAGAATGGCGCCACCACAAGATTAGAAGAAACCACGAAAGGCGAACCATCCACACACCTTGTAACCATAAGGGAGTAGTACGTCTTCATCGATTTTTCAATAGAATATACGTAATATACTAGACCACTTTAAACACAAAGTGTGGGATTAACAACCCTGCCAGCATAAATGTTAAATAACAAAATACTTTTTAAACCTAAAGTATGGGATAGGTTGTATCCCTAACATTGAGGACAATGTTATTTTAAACTGTGGGATAACAATATATTGCATATAAAGATTCACGCAAAATCCTCAAGTGTTTAATAAACTAAATTTTCCTAAAAATTTAAAACTTTTCGAGCTATATAAAACACTTAGGATTCTAAATTTTATAAATGATCAAAAAGTTTTTGTTACAAAATAGACAAAAGAGTAAAACAAAGTCGAAACTTTTTTGCGAAAACCGAACCAATTTCCCAAAAGAGCATTGCATTCCAAAGGCACATTTCAACCCATTATAATTGCTGTGAGGTACCACAAATAAGGCCCAACAAGCACTCTTTTTTAGTGATTCACTATGCTTCTGTTGAGTGCGCCGATGTTGGCATCTATGAATCAGAACTTTCTTTTGATCTGCATTTCAGAATCACACCTTTTGATGAAAATTACTAAGTTAGAAACCTCAGCTACTCGTGAAGAAAAAACACCCCCACTACATACTTCCATTTCTATTTTCACTCCAATCCACCACGAATCCATCTACCGTTATCCATTATTTTCATTCACCTCATAAACAATGAAATAAATCTCGAGGAAATCATAGCTTTCGGGAAATCCTTTACAAAACCGCATTAGAAAATGCGAGCATCCAAGTCAAGTATCAAGAAGACCGCTGATAAAAAGGAGACCTCGAAGAGAAAAGTAAAAGATGCTTTGCTAAAAAAAATTGGTTCTGAGAAAAGGAGCAGAACCTAAAGAGAAATCCTGGCAGTCGAAAAAGAGGATGCTCATTACGAAATTCCCGATGAAAAGCTGAAAGGATTATCAAAATCGATCCTTAAAAGAACTCCTATCTATCTAAAAACCCTTCATAACCCAAACCTCCAATCACCATTCCTTCACAAAACAAGCCGAGTATATAACTGAAAATTCTCTCAAATACGGATGGAGATTTGAGTCTTGGTCAAGTCTATGACGAAGAATGCAAACATGACTGGCTATGAGTGATTTTATTTCTTAGAACTATAGGATACCTAATACACTTAAGTGAATTGAGTGACCCGAGTGAGATAGTCACAATTATGTAACCTACTCTCATGCTTGCGGAAATAGATTCGGGAATAGCAAAGAGGATAAAACCATGTTTCACTTTTACGTCTTGCGAAACGAAGATTACTTGATCACTACGAATAGGAATCTTCTATGTCTAAAAGATCGAAGGTTTTCTTGAGGACAAACAAAGTCTAAATGTGGGATATTTGATATCGGCTAAATAGTCATATTTTTACCTCGATACTAAGGCCCAAAAATAATAAAGTTCCAAGCTTTATCGACAAAATAATCACTTTATCAGTTGATTTAGATTTAGTAATTATGAAGACGATGCTAAAATAATCAAGAGAATCGGAGCTAAAACGAAGATTCTACAGCGAAAACGATGAAAGACAAGTTACGATCCCATGAATGAACAAAATGATCTAAATAAATAGTAAAACAAGAGGCCAGCACCGGCCTGCCACATTGCCCACTGGCTTGCCATATGGCTAGACATCGGCCACCAAAAATAGGCATTGAAAACGGATTGCCTTGACACCGGCCATCAAAAACGGCCTGCCAGCCGGCCTGCCAAATGGCCTTCCAGCCGCCCCCAGCCAAAATTTCATTATTTAAGGGGCACTTGTCATCCATTTTCCACACACCTCTTCACACTCTCTCACTAGAATACACTTTCTCTCACTAGAAGCTTTCAAGGCCTTCTCACCTCCGAGTGGAAAATTAAGTACCCGGAGGCGAACGCCTAAGATTATACTAGGAGCGATCTAGAGGATGTCAGCACTTGTAATGGTACAGATCTCATCTGTAAACGGTGAACGCCTTTCTTAATTTAATAAAGTTATTTTGTTACTTTAAGTTTCTTTCATCTTGCATGCTTTTCTATCTATTACAAATGTTTATTATATGTTGAAAATCTTATCTAAAACTTATGCTATTGTTATGCTGAAACCTTACCCTTTCCATTTACTCATGTGGCTATAACCTAGTATTATGACCTGATCAACCCTAGGATACAAGGTAAGTAGTTATGTGTGCTTAACATTACAATAGGGAAATAGTACCTACGTACGATTAATCATTTATCCGTTAAAGAAGAGCTACCCATTTAGGTTGTGATTAGAGTAGGCAATATAGAGTTGAGTGAATATTGGCTTACTCAAAAACATGATTCACGTCAAAAGCAATATCCTTGAGACATTGTAAGATGATTCGGGGTTGATTAAGTGATCACAAAAGAGAGACCTTTAACCCAATAAGCAGTACCTTAAGATATATAAGATTGCACATCTGTTAATGTTAAGGCATATCTTAGTATTAAGTGGAGGAACGTTACTGTAGTTAAACCAACTAGGATTAAGAAAAGCTGAGACTTTCTTTTAAAGATATACTACTTTATTCATGTACCTAGGATTCCATCCTCAAGGTCGTTTAAACCCTCTAAGGTTAACGTTGGGAGTAGGGATATACGTCTTAGCCAGAATCTTCAAAGCCTAAACTCTTAGTGACAAATTGATTAGGTTCTTAACCCGATTGATTGAGGTTTATTATTCATTCTAGGAAGTTAAACTCTTTTAATAGCTCTCCATCAGTATCCTATTTTCCATACCTATCCTTTTTTATCTTTATAATTCGTACTACCTTAGTTAAGTCTAATCTATCACCACTTGTGACTAGGGTTAACTATTTAGGCACTTTTATCCCACAATACTGATCAAACACACACAAATATGAATCTAAGTTATACTTACCACTTACTAGTTAAAAGGAAGACAAGTAGATGAAATATAGCTAGGAAAACCCAGCTAAATATAAATAATTAAACCATTACTCCCTTTTGATAACTAACCCTGACGTATTGCGACCTAACGACACCGCATAAATAAAATCGTTCATTTTGGTCATATCAGTAGTCTAACTTGTTTTCAAAATTCCTCAATTGGAATGGATTTGTTTTGAATTTGTATGACTTACTTATAAGCTTTTTGCTCTAACTGTGAAAGTGACATTGAGTAAACTGGTTATATCTTGAGTTCTATACAGGGTTAGACAACGAGGTAGGAATTTTTAGAAAGATAATTAGATTGTACATTGATATGGAGATTTACAGAATGCCATGATTTTTATGTTGAGAGATATGACTTGTTGTTTGCATGCGGATACGTTGTGGTTAATGAAAAATGTTGAAAACTTTGAATCATGTAATTTGAAGGTCAAAACTTGTTTTTATTTCACTATTGTTGAATGGTTAACTTGTAGAGTTGTAGGTTTGAATATTTGAGAATGTTGACATTTATTTGACAAAGTTGACTTTGGTCTAAAGCGTGCAATTTGTGTAATGGTTAGTAGTGTCAAAGTAATAGTTGAGTCAAACCAAGTAGTGATACTACTAAACACTATTGTTTTACTAGATACTACTACTTTACAGAAAGTGTTGACCTTTGTTTTAAGATGTTGACCTAAGTTGACTTTTGGGTTGACTTCTTGAGTTGACTTTTTCATTTCGATCTCGAGTAATAGGAATATATTATACTACGACATGACTTAGCATTATTAGACACTTATTGACTAAATGTATCTCTAGATTGAGCACACGGGTCAAGGTTTTCAGCTTACACGTCATTGTTGATACTTAGCTTTGCAAACAAAGGTAAGTTCACAGTCTCACTTCTTAAACTATACTGTTTATACATCAGGATGAGATTACATGCTGTTTTGTAACTGTTTTACATTATAGACACGATTATTTAAACTACGTATTGCATGAGTTACAAACTAAAAAGCCCTTAGCTCAAATATGTTAACTTACTTATGTAAGCGTGAACATTAAGGACATTTGACGACGATTCACATATGCGTATTCATAGAAAATATTACATAAGCCAGAGCTCCAACTCTTGCTTTAAGAATCAAAGACCTTTTCTTTAAAGCTTACACTAATTTGTGATAAACTAGACTAAGCTTTGAAAGAGGGTGTTGTGTGTGAGAGAGAGAGAGGGGGAGAGAGGGAGAGAGAGTAGAATGAAATGAAATTTTTGAATGAATGAACGAACGTCTAAAGCCTCCTATTTATAGGAGATCTGGATAGACAGTTTTGATCCTGGGTTGCCAGTTTTGAGGACCGAGTCACTAGTTGCTAACTACGGGTTGCCATTTGCTAACCACGAGTTGTTAGTTTGAAGTCTTGGGTTGCCAGTTCTTAACCACGGTTCACCGTTTCTTAACCACGCGTCACCATTTTGATCTCCAAGTTGGCAGTTTGATCTTTAGGTCACCAGTTTAGTGGGCCTACGGTCACCAGTTTGATCTCCGGGTTGATAATCTAGTGAGCCTGGGTCACCAGTTCAAGTAACCGGGTCGTTAGGTCATCTAATCATGTCGCCAGTTCAAGTAACTGGGTTGCTAGTTTAGCTAACCGAGTGACCAGTTTAGCTAACTTGGTTTCCAGTTTAGCTAATTGGATTGCCATTTTAGCTATCTGGGTCACTAGCTTAGCTAACCGGGTTGCGAGTTTAAGTTGTGCATTCTATAGTTGTCGTATACTGGTCACTGATAGTACGTTTGTTGAATATCGGTATGCGTTTTGACTAGAAGTTTAGTAGATGCACTTTCCTGGGGTTCTTTAGACTTATAATAGTGTCACAAAATCTCCTGAATCACTTTTTGATGTTTCTTGCCGTTGTATTTGAAGTATTGTGTGATTAGTGCTTTGTGTGTGTTTTTAGTGTGTATATGTCTTGGAACGTCTTGATCTTTGTATATGAATCATATGGGCTTCTAGAGTATTATTAGATCTTCATATACCTTTCTTAAATAAGTGTTGGCAGCCTTGGTTGGTGATCTTGAGCTTTTTAGGTGGTCTTCTAGGTCAATCCTTGAGTTTGGGTTAGAAAAACCTAATTTTGGCTCTTTTTCTAGATTTTCCGTAATTGTTGCATTTGAAGTACTGTTTAGCAAAACATACTTGATTAGTGCATTTATAGATCTGTTTTGCTTGAATTCATGCAGAATTTAAGTAGATATCATTAGTGAAAACATGACTTTTACGCGATATCAAGTATCCCACACTTAGACTTTGTTTGTCCACAAGCAAAAGTGTCTAGAATACTTTTCAAGAAAATAAAACTTAAAGATTTATTACGTGCATTCTTAGGTTTTCTAAAATGAATAACATGTTTTTCCTATTTTTAAAATTAAGAATGACATGTTCTATGTGGTCTATTCAATTCTTGTGTGCATAGAATATACATGACTGAGCTAATTTCACTAGGGTCACTCATTCACACAAGTGTTTAGGGTGTAGTGACCTATTCTATTTGTGGTGGTTCTCACGATTGGCTAGTCATGCGTACATTTATCGTCATAGACTTGATCGAGAATCAAATCTCTATCACCTAAGTTAGAACAATGTCTAAATAATGATAGTTATCAGGAAAAGATGTGAAGGATGGTAAGTTTCGTGAAGTTTTTGTGAATGGATGAAGTTATGAATATTTGTCTAGTCGAATTTAATATTCTGTTTTTAACAGCGAAAACAGAGAAGTATTTAGCTAGAACCTTCTTATGCTTAAAGTTCTAGGGGTTTTAATATGCAGCTCTTATAGCTTTATTGAATAGTAATTTGCTTTGTTGAAAGCTTTATTGGGGTTTTAAGGTGGATAGATTGTGTTTATGAGAGCCTTATTTTAGTAGGTTTTGGAAAGCTTTTTATTAGGGAAGGCTTTTGAGAGGAATATTTTTGTGAAGTTTTAGAAATTTTAAGGATTTTTGAGTTTTTGACAGTTTACGTAGTAGGTAAAGCTTAGTCTGTCAAGGTTCTTGTTTCCTCTGTTCTTTTGACTTCGATTTTCTTCTTCTTCTTCTTCTTCTTCTTTTTTTTCTCTATTTTTTTGTAGCTGCTCATATATAGTTTATTTTTTTATTATTATTATTATATGATGTAGCTTTAACATTTATAGTGGGGGAGAATTCATGAAGAAGACTCCCTTTTCAAACGTTTATAATTTCGACTTTTAAAAAATTCTTTGTAGATTAATTGTTTGGGTATAGGAAATGTGGTAAATGGAAATGAATGTGTGAGGGTGTAGGAATGGTGATTTTCTTTTTCTGAGAATTTTCAAACTTTAGACAAGATACCATAATCACCGAGTGATTTTTCTTAGAATGTAATCTAGAAATGAATTTCAGGAGCAAGTTTTAATTCAAAATACAGACATCGGCATACACCCTTTTTGGGGTGAATCATTATAGATGTTATGCTTTTAGTCTCGTAATACATCTCTTTAAAATATTGTGTTGTATATACCTAGTCATGCGATGCTTCAAAAATTTATACTAACAGTAAAAATTATTCTTTAACATGTTATTGTTTTAATCCACTTAAAAATCAAGATAACAAATTCCTATGAAATTATTTTAAAGAAAAGTATTTTTTGACAAAAAAATTTCAAAATTAATCAAATTTTTTTTAGAATTTCGGTAATTTTACTTGAGGATGATTGCAGAATATTAAAATATAATATACCGATACCTCACACTTAAAAGAACATTGTCCCTAATGTTCATGCTGACTTCCTAGCAATCTCTTTAATAACGCTTTATCCCGTTATGTACTTTGTGGCAGTCATATAGACACATCCATGGATACAGTCATTAAGATGTGACGACCCA